>NC_056730.1:374806309-374853809 GCF_019279795.1 Protopterus annectens
TAGCTCTTCTTGGAGTTCATGTAGGACGCAGCCCGGGACACTGTCTGGTCCCATTGATGCTGTGTTTTTTGCTTTGGAGAGAGCGGCTCTTACCTGAGCATCTGAGATGTCAGGGGGGCAGCACTCTGCTGGGATATATATTTGCCCTTTTGGTGGGGAGGGGAGGGAGAAGTTTGCACTGAACCTGTCAGCTAGGATGTTGGCAATGTCTGTGGGCTCAGTGTATTTTTTGTCATTTTGGACTAATTCTGAGTATATCTGGGAATTACCACCCAGGTTCCTAACATAACTAAAGAAAGCCTTGTGATTATCCTTAGTGTCCTGTGCAATTTTTCTCTCGAAGCTGGCCTTAGACAATTTTATGAGTGCCCGTAGTGTTTTGCTAATACTGATCAGTGATGCCTTCCCTTTTTCGGATTTTGCTCTATCATTTAGTAGCTTTCTCCTTCTATTGTATAGTTTGTTTATGGCTGGGGTCCACCAGACAGGAAAACATATATTGGCTGCTGTGCTGCAGCAGTTAGTGTTGTCACCTCACAGCAAGAGGTTCTCCGGTTTGATTTTTGGCTGGAGTGCCTTCTGTGTGGAGTCTGCATGTCCTCCCTGCTGTCATGTGGATTTTATCCAACATTCCAAAAACATGCAGCAGGTGGATTGGACACTCTAAATCGTCTGTAAGTGAGAGTGTGTGTGTGAGTGAGTGGTATGAATGAATTACTGTGCCAGGACTAGACACTCGGTGGTGTAAACCTTTGCTTGAGATAATTGCGACTGCTGAAATAACACCTGACCCCATGTGTGAATACAAAATGGTAATACATGTTATACAGTTCACTGATACCATCATATAGTGTAGAAAGGATTTAAAGAATAGCAGTACTGTGAATGTAGGTAGAAAACAAGAAAGTTAAGCATACAGATGCTTAGTAAGAGTATTCAAATACAAAAATAACAGGTTGCGTTCCTTTAGCTGTCTTAAGACATCTATTTCCTAATCAGGGTTTGTGCAAGAGCAGGTTCAAGATTCTGATAGATGTGATATGAGAAGTTTTTTTTTTTAAGTTGGAAGTGTTAGTAGTTGTTCTGATATTTAATGGCAGGGAATTCCAAGTTTTGGCTGTGCAGCTGGAGTAAAGGGAAACTCCAGCTGCATTGTTAGGTTTGGATATATTTAGGAAGGATTTGTTATTGGAATGCAATATCCTGTTTTTGGAGTTGTGTATTAATAGATTTTGAAGTACTGGTATTTTTTTCTGGCTAACTTTGTATTCGATGGGTGAAAGTGAGTTGATTATAAGCAAGTAGATTTTGTAGTTTAAGCTAGGATAGTTATTCTAAAGCCAAACAAGAATGGGATCTGAAATGTGTTACTATGGCAAACTTTGAGATTTGATAGGTCAGATTTCTTAATGCTTGTAAGAATTTGTGAGGTGTATAGTAGCATATAGATAAGATGGGTTCTTGCTATAGTGGCCTTTGAAGAATTATTTAGAAAGTGTTGATTTCTGTACAGGGTTTCTAGTTTTTGTAAGAAGTTTTTTTTATGGTCTGTGATATGTGTATGTTGAATTTTATATTATGGTCAATGACCACTCCAAGTAAATTTATTTGGGAAACTGGAGAAATAATTGTATGGTTTAATGATGAGTTTCTGAATGGTGGGTGGGTGTCTGCAGCTCTAGTTGGATAGAAGAGCATACATTTTCTTTTGGCAGGGGTAAGTACAACTTGTGCATTGTTTAGCCAAGATTTCACAGCATTAAATCACTGCCGAGTGATTTTTTTGAGTTTTAGTAGTGTTGGGGTGGCACAAATCAGGTTTGAATCATCCACATATTGAACTATGGAGGAAAGTGGGGTGGCAGTATGAAGACTGCTAGTGAAGATAATAAAAAGGAGAGGGCCCAGAATAGATCCCTGTGGAACTCCCAAGGTTACAGGCAATAATGAAGAGAGATTTTGTTGCCATTTTAAAGCTTGCTGGCTTCCAACTAGATATTCCTGGAACCAATAAGTGCAGAATAGCTAAGCTTAAGTTTTGAGAGTGTAGTTAAGAGTTTAGAATGGGCGACTATAAAAATATTTTGACAGATCAAGAATGATGAAGGAAACTAAATTGGCCTCATTGCAATGGTGGTTAATAATGTTTGCAAAGTTAACAAGGGTACTGGTAGTGCTATGATTAGGACAGAAACCATGCTGAGTGTTGTATAGAAGATTGTTGGTTGTTAGATGGTTCAAGTTTTGTGAATGGATGCACCTCTCAAGTATTTTTGATAATGGTGATAGTATAGCTATTAGCCAGTAATTTGATAATTCTGTCGATTTTCCACCTTTATGTAGTGGGATGATATGTGATACCTTCCAAATTTTAGGAACTTGTTGTTCTGAGATGGATCAATTTATTAATATGGATACTGGATAAGATATTGCTCCTATAGCAATTTTTCGATATTTGGCAGGTAGATAGTCAGTCGGCAGCAGGTGTAGTAGGTTTAAGCCTTTTGAGATATTGAACTATGGTGTTTATTCAGACAGGGTGGAAAGAGAAGTTATTGGGATTTAGTTTGGGTACTATGTGAGTCTGTGAGGGCTAGTATGGATTCAGTGAAATATCTGTTAAATTGTGAGGCTATGTTGCCTTTAGTATTGGTGAATGTTGGGGGGAGCACTAATTTGTCCTGGCTGTAGGATGTTTTTGATGGCAGCCCAGACATTTTGTGGGTTTCTTTAATTGCTTGATAGGACACTGCTATATTAGTTTATTTTGTCTTGTCTAATATGTTTTTAGCTTTAGTTTGTAGTTCTAGATATGTTTGTTTGTTAGTTTTAGTTTTGTCACTGAGCCATTTCTCCCAGGCCTTATCTCTAGTTTTTAACAGAGATCTTGTTTCTTTGGTTAGCCAAGGGGGCATAATTGGATTTTATTCTTATTGTTCTGGGGGCGGGGGTTGAGTTAAAGTATTCAGCTACAGTATCTAAAGGGAGATCTTTGAGTGGCGCCCAGTTGCATTTTTAAACTAGTTATGCCATCTTGGGAGATACTTTTTTTCTTATATTGGATTTGGTGGTAGGTGGTAAGTTTATGTGGATTGATTCGGAGTCACAAAATGCAAGTTGGAATATCATCACTAAGACTGTCTGGGAGACAGCCAGAGTGCACGGATAAATTTGGCCTGTTTGTAAGGATCTAGTCTAGGCATACCTCCCAAACTCTTAGAGCAAATAATCTGGACAAAGCCTAAAATGGTGGGGGGACAAATAGGGACAGATTTTAAATATTGCTCTTACAAACTTAGAAAGTTGATAGAATAATAGGTTTTGCATCAGCATGAATTTTCTGAAGGATGTGGAGTCTTAAACTCAAATGTATGTTATCATATAATGACTTCAATCCCCAGCTATTTGAAAGAAAGGAACAGATTTTAGGAGGAACACACAAAATATGAGGCAAAAATCTGGACAGTCTGCGAAAACCTGTACAGTTGAGAGGTATGAGTCTAGGACTGGATGTTTATCTGATGTTTTGCCTACTCTAGTTCAAATTTGGATTGTTTGTGAGAAACTATGTAGGTTAATGTGGTCAGAGGGTTTTTGAGAGTTGCAGGAGAGCCCGTCCACATTAAAGCCAATCATTATAATTGTTTCCTAAGGGAGGGGTTTTACTGTCCAATTTAGGATGTGTTCTAGAGTACTCAGGTTGTTCTCAGGTGGGATGTAGGCTCCCACTATGTTTAGATGTTTCTTTGGATTAAGTTTTAGTTTAGTAAACAGCATTTCAGTGTTGCTAAAGTTTGGGATTCTTAGGTCTAGACTTTCTAAACTGATATAGTTTTTTTTTTATAGAAAGGGGATACCACCACCTCTTTTCTGTTGTCTAGCTAGCCTATGTATGTTGTATCCTGGGGAAGTATTTCTTTGTTAGAGATGACTGGTTTTAGCCAGGTTTCTGTTATAAGGGCTATATATGGAGTATATAGAGCAAGTGTGGCAAGCAACTCTTGAATTTTGTTCATGATGCTCCTGAGATTTATATTAAATAGTAGTAAGTCTGTACCTTTTCTGGGGAGATCTAATAGTTGTTGGGGGATGGGTTGGATTTGTTTGGGGGCCAGGGCTGGGGGTGAATATCCCCACTAAGTATGAACTGCAATGCAATATGAAATATAAATTTTAAGTATTTTGGTGTAACCATATTGTATTTCTGTGTAACATTAGGGTAAGATTGTTGTGTGTGTAAGGTAAATGGTGCATGGTTTATGTTTGTAGGATTATAGATAGAATTGTAATGGGTCTGGGAAGGGGGTAGTGTATACAGATTGTTGTTAAGTTCTCTATGGCAAGAGGTTGTGTGAACTATACTAGATAGAAATAGCAGGATTGATGGGTATAAAGTTATCATATTGCTTTCTACTAATGTTTCAGATATGTCTAAGTTAAAGTAATAATGTTAAAGGTGGGTAGGAATAATTGTTAGTTGTAATTAAGTTTTGATATATGGGGGATTTAAAACTATTCTTTTGTCTGGTTATGGCTTATTACACTAAAATATGTAAAGTAGCATGTAGTTAAGCAAACTGAGTGTGATATATGGAAGTTAGTATGATACAGTTTACTTGGATAATTGGAATGATATAAATTTTGATTTATCTTAGCTGTGATAGGATTAGTTTAGTTTGGGGGAGTGGCTATTTGGGAATAAGTTTAGAAATAGCAGGGGTGTGTGGGAAATGGGAGTAGGTTAGGGGTTGGAGAGAGCTCGAGAGTAGCAAGGGTGAACGGAGTGGGTAGAGACATTCTGTGTGCTTGTTACCAGAAAAAACAATCAGCAAAATGGTCTGGGCTGAAGGTACATAGAAAGTTAAAGAAACTGTAGTCCCTTGGTTATTTTTATTTTTAAAGCAAGTAGATTTTACTTATTGTAAACAATACTCTGCAGAAATTGTAATGGACTGCAGTAATCACAAAACAGCTATAGAGTAATTTTTTTCTTAGTGTTATACACTAACAACAGCTATAAGGAGAAAAACTACAGCTATAGGTAATTAAGCTCAGTATTTTACCCAGCAACAACTAAGGGGACACAAATACACTTAGACCTTATTTATCAGATTTTTGGGGAGTAAATGAAACAGAAACTGCTTGATATCATCCTTGGTGGTGTGCTCTCCAAATACCCTAATAACAAGTCAGTTAATTAATCAGAGTCTCGACCGTGACCTACATTGATTTTTTGATGTTGTAAGTTTCTTTCTTCCAGCATTGTACAGTTCCTGGTCACTTGATTAGGTTCACTGAGAACAGTTAAAAGAAATTACAAGTTCTGTATCCATATAGATATAGATAGATAGATAGATAGATAGATAGATAGATAGATAGATAGATAGATAGATATTACAAATATATACAAGCATACCAGCTAGTCACTTACTATCACATTATGTACAAAGATTATGTACCTGAACTGGCAGCCTTACAAGTATGAGGCAACTGCCCTTTACCATACTCAGATTCTCCCACTGAAATATATTGATGCATGAATTTTGTGTTGTTGTTGATAGAAGGTCAGGTGTTAATCGAAGATTAAAATTATCTTTGTGTCAACAAACCCATTAGACCTACCATCTTTGCGGTACCCAAATTACATAAGTATGTTGAACAACCACCTTTCCGACCAGTCGTTGGAGCCAGAGGGTCTATAACATATTCCACTGCCAAATACTTAGATGTTAAACTAAAAGAATTCATCTGCCTTGAACACCACATCTGTCAAGATTCATGAGAATTTTTACATAACACCAATGAAATAACTTTTAATGAATCAGTTGTCTTTATTATCATTGAAGTAAAAGATCTGTATTTCACAATACCACACCAAATAGGCACTGAATGGTTGTGTAATTTTCTACTCGAAAAAGACATGAGACAAGATGACATTAACTTATATGAGAATTTACTCACGCTCATCTTGAAAAATAATTACTTCATTTTTGGGAAAAACATTTACTTACAAGTGAAAGGTGTGGCCATAGGCTCAGCATTACGAATGCTGTAATGATTCAGTGGGAAAAGAAGTTTCTTTTCGGTTCAAAATTTTGTCAGTCATATAAGTTTTGCACTCAATATCTTGATGATATCTTTATATTATGGAATGGGGCAGTCAAAAGATCAATGTGTTTATAGAATACATCAACAACACTACCCTCTTCCTAAAATTCACTCATCAAGTTCATGACAATATTATTGCTTATATGGATGTTTGGCTCAGAAAAGACATAAACAATAAATGTTTCACCTAGAAAATTTACCCTAAAGAAACATATTCTAATAGTTTTCTCCATTTTACTAATGCCCACCTATACAAACAGAAAAAGGTTGTTGTGAAAGGCCAATATGTCTGGGCTACATGCATGGTCACAAATGAAGGTGACTTCTGTGATGAATGTCTTTTCCTGAGAGATGTTTTTTAAGCGTGGGTACCCCCTCACCTTTATTAATGAGATAAAAGTTGGAAGTTCTCAATAAACATGAAGTGAAACATTTTGTTCCAATACTGGGTCCTAAAAATCAGGGACTTGTGTAGCCATCAGTCACAGACATTCATACACCTTTGAGCCCTAATGATACTAATAATAAGCATGCAAGTTCGTTCGTAACAGTTTTCTCTGCTTGGACAATCTTAGAAAGAACTGGAACATCCTCACTAATCACGACCGTTTCAGTGAACACATTGGCTTGACATCAAATGTTGTTTTTAGGAAAGGCAAAAGCCTTAAAATATTTTTGACAAGAAATGTGCTCCATTTAAACCTAATTATGTTATGAAAAAAAATGTGGGAGCTGTCCCTACTGTAAGTGCATAGTAGAAGAAAAAGATTTTAAAATTAATAATGTTCCTTTTAAATCAAGGTATCAGTCCAACTGTCATTCTAGTAGGGTAGTCTATTGTGCTGTATGTTCCACCTGTCCTAGCTTTTATATAGAAAAGACAGAGAGAAGACACTGTGATAGAACTTACAAGCTCACATATGATATCAAGCTAAAAATACAAGTGCCCTATCCAAACACTGTTCAGAATACCCCAGCCATTTTTTTTAAGTTTTTCATTTTAGATCAGATGGAATCAAGTGAAAGGAATGGCGTATGGCCATTATACTTGGAAAAGAGTGAGTTACAATGGCAACTGAGACTCAATGCAATGCATTGGCCTGGTTTGAATAAGCAGCTCTCTATTGGGTGCTTATTAAAACTCAAAGCACTAGAGAGATAATAAACTGACCTGCCATTTAAGAATATGATGTCTCACTTTTAAGATTTTGTGAATATCTAATACCATCACATCCAATCTGTACTATTATAGTTTAATTTTGGATCTGCCCATGAGACTGTTGATTGGCTCTTTCAAGATTAATTTTTGGGTTCTTGGCTGTCACATGACTCTTTAATACATTTTGATTTGTCTATATAAAGGGTCTGTTTATAAAGAACTAATCATATGAGGAAGTTTTCAGTGAGAAGACAAAAGCTCATATCGGTCCTTTTTCATATGTGATTTTATTATGATTTTATCATATTAGATATGTTTTGCAAATAAAATTTGTATTTTAGCAGTTCTCCTGCTTGTCCTGATCATATTTTGGATTTTCTTGGTCTTGGTTCAGTGGTTTTTACTTTGAACCATTATCACTTAGATAATAGGAAGGCTACTTTCCTTCATACTACAGAGCCAATGTGTATGCAGGATTGCCTGAGGTACAGTGTGCCTCGACCTTGCACTGAACATTCTAACCTGATATTAACATACCCTCTATCATACTTGCTTCTGTAACATTGTGCTGCCACTGTATGCAGTATAGGCCCCAGAGTTCAGGAAAAATTATGCTGCTTCACCTGTACTGCTATGTACTGCACCTGTTGCTGTCTGGTGGGATAGGTATGTAGTTGCTAGTTACATCTGTTGTACCAGACTCTCACCAGATGATGTTGTTGATGCACCTTCCATTCTGTGTGTGTGTGTGAGTGTGTGTTTGTGCATGTATACTGTCTGACTGTAACAATATCCTGGGATGCCCAGCCTGCCTCCTGACCAAAATATTATGTAACATGCAAAATGCTAAGAACATCCTTGACAGTGTAGCAGGATCATAATAGACATATGAAGGTAGAGGAAGTGGGATTTGAGTAGACTGAAAACATATTTTACAATATTGCAGGTTTGTGTGTATGTTTGTGTGTGTGTGTGTGTGTGTGTGTGTGTGTGTGTGTGTGTGTGTGTGTGTGTGTGTGTGTGTGTATGTGTGTGTGTAGTTATACTGAGTTCATCCATGTCCCATGGGTTCCATATGGACATCAAAAACCATGACTCCAGTGGGCACCTTGTATCACTTGTAACAGAGTATTAGCGTGTTGGAGAGTCATTCATTTTGGACCCAGTATAAATGCCATGATCCAAACAGGTATGGGAAGGCTATGCATTCCTAAAATACAACAATATTAGCCTCAACACCTGCCCTTACCAACAAGGTAATCTTACAGAATTTCTCTGTGAAGGAAGCAGTAATATAGCTGAGATGTGTGCCATATATGTGAATCTTAAAAACTGCGTAGGTGCTGTAAGGACACATTAGTTATGATCACACACATTTCACACACACACACTCACACACACAGGCATTTTACAAACTTGTAGACCTACTTCTTCTCAAACCTTCAAGACTGTGGGTCTGATGTAGCCCTTACTGCGTATGTGCAATATGTGGCATCTAGTACCTCAAGGAGATTGGTGAGGCCATGGAAGACATGCTTAGTGTTGGCTCCCACCTGTGCTAAGCTAGAAAACCATATATGATTCTCCATATGTAAAAGCATTATGGTAAAGAACTTGTTGAGTATTAGAGAGATGGAAGAATGTGAAATACCTAACATGTCTCCAGCTGATCTCCGAAAGGTTTCCACAGTTAGACTAAAAAACTTTTACATACCTTGGTCTCCACAAGTATGGGAAGGCTATGCATTCCTATACAGTTTGTGAAATATATTACCAAGACGCATACAATGTCATGATCAATTGTAAAGTGATGAATGATCTCTTAAACAGTGAAATTATGGTGTGTCACCCACTGATGGTAAGGTCTTGATTGGTGCCAGATTCCACCTTGCACATACTGGTTGGAACTGGAAGCACTAATAACTACTATGAAGCTGCAAGGCTGATTTCGCTACTCTAAGCATTTTCATTATCTGCACCTCTGAAATTTTCAGGTACTTTTATAGTCAAATTCACATCGGTGTGCAAATTCCTCCAAACAGAACAATGAATTGTTTATTTACATCATTTGGATTCGTTTTCTTTTCATATGTGGTCATTTGCACATGTCTTCAGAACTTGAATAGCATAGGCTTGCTTGGGAATGCTGCTGGATTCAGGAGTTACTCAAAGTTGCTACTTGTCCCTGCTGACAATGTTCCCAGGTTAATATTTCACCACCTTTGTTGACAGCAGCCTGTGCGAAGTCTCAGCACCACTCCTTGAGCCAGCAGATGGTGTGTTTAAACCTGTTTGATTTAGTCTCCATGCCTTCCCTAAAGTCCTCCCATACCTGAGCATTTGCTTCAGCAGCTAAAACAGCTGCTGCCTCCTAGCCTGTTCTGCACCAGAATTTGAGCCTCAACATGCATGTAATTACATAAAACATCTCAATGTTTATGGCTTTTCTGATAGACGGTGTCATCCAGTGATCCTAAGGTTACCACCACCACAGTCACCAACCACCTTTTGGTCACAATTCTTGATGTCATCTCAACTACTAAGCCTTAATAAGGGCAGGGTTGATCTCTTCTCTGTGTCTCAAGCCTTCCCAGTTATATGGAAAAAGCTTTTCTGGTGGTGGAAATAGAACTCAGCTTACACAGATATATTGGGTAAGTGTTCCAGGGCTTCTTTATTACATGTTTGAGTTCCTGGAGTCTCTTTAGCAGTCATATTGGCTGCAGAGTTGGCCTTACACATAAGCCAGCTAGGGGGCCACCTGGGACACCATGCTTGTAGAGGTGTTCCTCCCATATGTATGTATGTATGTATTTATTTGTTTGTTTGTTTATTTATTTATTTAGTTATGTATTTATTTACTTATTTATTTTTAGGGCAATGAAATACATTGTTTCTTTGTTCTAAAAATAAATCAATAAACTGTAATGGGCACCCAAGGAGGGAGGTGCTCCACGTGACTTGAACATTCAAATCAATTTATATCATATTATAAATGAACATTGTGAGGTCATGGGGCAGGGCTCTTGAAACTTGCAAAAGTAGGGGTTAAGTCACATGTAGGAGGTTTTTACAGCATGCATTGCTTTTTAACAATGAGAGGTATGACACTTTAAAGCTTAGCTTTACTGACTGGCTGTAACATTTAACAATTTGGCAGAAAATTAAAAATGTTGCCTGGAGCAGAAGTCAAATATATAACATAAAATCAGGAACATTCTGCTGAATACAGTACAGTTTACAAGAATGGCATGATGTTTTCAAAGACAGAAGTGGTGAGATAAATGTTATTATTAGTTTTGCAACGATGCTGGAATTGATCACCCAGATATTTTGGTAGTATTTCTAACTTTGTGATCTGTGCAGAGCAACTTGGAATACTTAAATGTGTTTCAACGTCTTTCTGTACAGGTGAAATAATATTACATTATTTATTTAATTTGACATTTGTTTACCGGGGTGGTCTGACTGGGTCTACAGAACCCATTTTCAGCAGAGGCCCAGGGAGAAAAGCTCCACATACAGTACAATACAAATACAGTACAATCCAATAAATAAAAATTACATTAGTAATACTATACAAAAATTAAGTTGAAAGAACAAACTGCTACAAGATGTTGCACTATATAACTACACATCTAGACAATCCTATACAGTTAAAACATTACAGACCATAATAGTCACTCTCACCATACATGATGTAGACAGTGTCCAAAAAAGTAGCACGTAGGTGGTGCAATGTGTGACATTGACTGTAACAGTACATGCAAAATAAAATGTTAGTTTCAGTTAGGAAATAGCTGCCAGAAAGTCAGTGATGCAGATAGATAGTGAGAGAGAGTTAAGAAAAATAAAAGCAATAAAGCCTGAACATTAGCTTATGGATATAGTATAGAAGCAGAGAAGGAGTTAGAAGAGCCTTAAGATCTTGCAGTCTGTCAGGGATTGAAATGTGACAGAAAGAGGAAGAACTGAGCATTAGGCAGGCTTTAGGCAGGAGCAGAGCCATGTATTTTTGAGATGATTTTTAAAGAGGCTTTGAAATAAGTTAGGCCAGGCATAGACCTGGTAGCTAGAGGCAGTGAATTCCAAAGTATAGAGACAGAGTATGAATATAGAGATTGACCAGGTTTTCTTGTGGGTTCTGAGATAGCTAAGAGATTTTTGTCTTCTGATCATAGGGATCAATTTGGTGTGTAAGGTGTGACTAGATTGGCTAGGGCAGTGCAGGCAGTAGGCTTGAAAATAAGGTTGTGCAAGGTGGATAGTGAATAAAGGCAAGTTGGTTGGGGAGTTCCAGCCAGTTTAATTCTAGGAGTGGTTTACAGTGGTGTGTGTGATATTTAAAATCTGTGGCAAACTTTGCAACTTTGTTGTAGCACTGTTCCACTAGCTTAGGGTAGAATTTTGTAAGTTAGTTAAGATAGCAGCACCATAAAGAAGGGAGGGAAGTAAAAATGTTTTTTGCAAGGGTAGTTTTGGTTGCTTCAGTAAAGAAATGTTTGTTTCTATATAAGAGTCCCATTTTTGATGAGTTTTCTTTATATTTTGCTGTATATGGGGTCAAATTAAAGTTTATTGGCAATGATAACACCTAGAAGTTTGGTTTCCTACACTATTTCTATGACAGTGTTGTCAGATGCAAGGATGTTGAAATGACCAGTGACAGGGGAGGTGTATTTGGGATGAATGAGTACTAGTTTTGTCTTCTTTGGATTAAGAAAAAATTGGGCATTTCTTAGCCAGGATTCAACTTTAGTAAAGGACTGTTGAGTTTTTTAAATAGTTCTGGTAGTGATTGAGCAGTGCAGATTATGGTGGAATCATCAGCATACTGAATGAGGGTCCCAGGGTGAGAGGCAGTGTGAAGGTTGTTTGTGAAAATGTTGAAGAGTAGGGGTCCTAGGATGGAGCCTTTGGGGACTCCATAGGTTCATAGGTTCATAGGTAGGTACTAGGCTATTGGCCCTAGGGCCTATATAAGCCTAGCCAAAAAGGTACCCTGGCTTTCACCACCCAAGAAAATGATTTTCCTGTGCCCCTGTCATGCAGAGCCACAGAAGTGATCCCTGGGGTGAATTTCATATTTCCCAACCAATCATTTATCTTGAAGAGTGCTAATGAGGAACTTTGTTTGATATAGATAGGTAGTTTGTTCCAGAGTATGGGAAGTCTCTGGGACAGGAATATATCCCTCTGGCATGTTCTGTTTATTGCAGTGACAAGATTTAGGTCCCTAGAGCATGTAGCTCGGAGGGATTGGGATTTCTTTAAGTGGAGCATGTCCAACAGCTCTGGGTTTGACATAGCTTTGTATGTTAGGCAGAGATCACCTCTGAGTAGGCGATATGCGATGGAGTAAAGCTGGAGTTTTTTGAGACAGTCTGCATAGGGCATCTGTTTGAGGCTGGTGATCGTCTTTGTGAGGTATTTCTGTGGCCTTTCCAGTTGTTGTAGATGTCTTGTGAGGTGCATACCAAAAGGGGCATTGTACTCTATAATGGGTCTAATGAGTGATGAGTAGAGGGGAACAATTACCTCTTTTTTCCTAGATGAGAAACCTTTTGTGATGAGGTGTGCCACGTAGAAGGATTTCCTGACTACTGTGGCGATGTGATTATCAAAGGAGAGACTACTGTCCACCTGTGCCCCAAGGTGTCTTATCACAGTTTTGGTGTTAAGTAGACTACCGCCTATGTGGTAGTTCATAGGTACAGAGTTTTTAGCAAAAGGGATGACAATGCACTTGTTGGCATTGAGCTTGAGGCCATGGCTTTGACACCAGGCATCTGTCTCAGTAAGGCCCTTTTGTAGGATCTCCACATCATTAGGACTTTTGATTATGGTTCCTAGCTTGTAGTCATCTGCGAACTTCATTAGCCAAAGAGCTTCTGTGTTAGCCTGTACTTCAGAGTAGATACCAAACAGGAGAGGACCCAGGACTGAACCCTGTGGTACTCCAATTGTCACTGGTCTGAAGTCAGATTTGGAGTCTGCTACTTTCACAGTGTGGGTTCTGTCAGTGAGCCAGTTGGCAACCCATCCTGTGATATAGGGATTTATACCTAGTTTAGTGAGTTTATCTATAATTCCAGAGTGGGGGGTGGTGTCAAAAGCCTTGGCGAGATCTAGATAGGCTGTGTGAACCACCTTACCCTCATCTATGGCTTTGATGACTGCTTCAAAGAAGTCTATCAGGTTTAGGAGACATGATCTGCCTTTTACAAACCAGAACTGGGTGGGGTCCAGAGTTTGGAGATTACCAATGAAAAAATTACATGGAGCTGCTTACTGCTTGGTGTGATGGATTTGAAGTGTTCTTAAGACACTCAGTCTTGCTGGCTGGATTCTGCTAAAATTCAAAGTCTGGTTATATTTGCATTCACAGTCTGTTGCATACAGAAACTTGCAGAATATACACTGATGAGAGAATATGCTTTGCAGCATCAACTTTAGAGAGCAGTAACAAATAACTTTTTATAATAAACCAAATGGAACAATGTTGCAGTTTAAAAGTACTGTTCCAACTTTACTTCTCATATAGTACAGATGATGTGAGAGATATAACATTTACCTTAGGACAAATGAGTCCCTACCATACCTCTAACATAACTGGATTTATACAGCTCTTTATATACACTTTTTAGTCATGCATAAACATATACATTTCCTCTTGATATTCTATTTTGGAGAATTGCTCATCCTGTAGAAACAATACTAAGCTTCCTTGTTTAAGAATGTCTTGTAAGAGACCATCTTTTTGACAGTGTGAACATCCTGTAACAGTGTCCTGTTGTTCATGCAGAAAAACATCTTTTTGAGGAAACACATTGTCCTGTATTCTATTTGGATCTTTGTATAAGAACATCTGTTCTTGTGCCAATGCTGATAAGCATATCCTGTTTTCCATGCAGAAAAACATATTTTTGGGGAAACACATTGTAAGAGATCAGCTTTTCTGACAGTGTGAACATCCTGTATTTTATTTGGATCTTTGTATAAAAACATCTGTTCTTGTGCCATGTCCTGTTTTCCATGCCGAAAAACATATTTTTGAGGAAACACATTGTCACAGTGTTATTGTCCATTCTTTAAAAGCAGATTTTACATGTTTGCTTTTGCATACATCCTGTTTTAAGTCTATAAGGGAAAAATGTCCATTCAGCAGGTTCCTTATTTTCCGAGCCATGGTCATTTAGTATGACTGCTGATCACATATTACTAAACTCTGTTTCTGCATTTAAGCAAGCTTTTTTCTTTCAGCATATTTACAACAGAATTAATTTCAGCCTTATATTCATAATATCTAACAATTCCCTCTGTTATTAAACATACTAAAAACATTTTATATAGAAAACACATTAAGAAACAAAACCTTTAGTCTTCTTTTGATACAAGTCAAAATGCAATTTTACATAGTTAATACAATGATATTAAGTATTACTACAAAACTGAATGTATTTAAAACTTTTTCTTTTGCAGACCATTCGGTGAAAATATTTTATCAATTATGAGCTGTGTCTCCTTTAATGTTATTTTTTTTAACATGATCAATTTATTCTTTTGCAATCACAGAATTTAATTTATGACTTAGAACTGTTCCATTAACTCTTTGCAACTGTTGAATTAACTATAAGACAAGAACCATGTGCTACTGCAAGCATTTTATACACTGCTGAAAATATACAGTTTTAATGTCATTTTAACCATAACATTGTGGTCATGTCTTTGAACTGCCCATTAACATCTTGGTAAAGTACTGAACTGGGCTTAGATAATAAATATTTGAAAGTAATTATTTTACTGGGGTAAAACCAATGATATTACAACTTGACAAATTACTTTTGAACTTATTACGATGTATCCTGTACAGTATGTATTTACACAGACTGTTTGCTGTTCATGCATTTCAATCTAATAGGTATCCTGGACCCATTTTTTCTTTAAATATGTTTTTTTCACACATATTCATTACTAGACATTAATTTCATTTGTACTGAATTTTTCTGCATTTGTACATACAAAGACTATCATGTGTACTGAAATTTTCTACATTTGTACATACAAAGACTGTAAAGTACATTTAGTCTAATCTTACAAATTTAATAACATTAATATTAAGCAAAATCTTGGAAATTTTTTATGTCTCTTTAGAAATATCTAGTGGAATTGATACTATATCCATATGCCCTGTTATTTTAAACTACATACTCAGCAATTAGAAACATTGATGCTTTTTTAAACTACATACTCAGCAATTAGAAACATTGATGCTTTTTTATATCAACATTGTTTTGCCAAAAACATATTAAAAATAGTGACCAATCTTGTTCATTTTTTTTACATATCTTTGCTCTCTTTTGTATAGCTGTAATCAATTTTAAGCCATCTCTTGTTTTTTAAACCATCTCTTGTATAGCTTTACAGTTTAACAGGTTGTAAATACAATTTAATACTAAACAATACAATAATAACCATTATGATAGCTATTAACAACTTGTAAAATATCTTATCCTGTCAGGTTTAATCCAGTTTACCAGTATTTCTAATACACTAATACCTGTTTTCCCCCCATAAAAGAGTATTGTCAAGAAGGAATGAGATATTTTTTCCTCTAGCTTTATTTTAGACCCTTGTTGTTTATTTTTTCTGTAGCTTTATTTCAGACCCTTGTTATTTATTTTTTTCAGTAGCTTTATTTCAGACCCTTGTTATTTATTTTTTCTGTAGCTTTATTTCAGACCCTTGTGCAGTACTGCTTATACAGTCAGTGTAAAACTGAAAAAGTGCCCTTCCCCCTTATACAGTCAGTGTAAAACTGAGAAAGTACCCCTCCCCCTGTAGTACTTCAGCACTGTTTACCTGCCCTATGCTGTGAGAATAGAATGTATGTCAGCCCAACACTTTGGTTATACATTTATTTTATTAGGTTAGTAAATAAAGCTTTCACTGTATATTACCTCTAGTAGGTATTTACACCCTCCTGCACAATTGATTTGAACTGTATATATACTATAGCCCATTTGCTGGCTGTACTTGATACAACTGAGGGTTTTTTTTGTCCTTTTAACATTTACTTGCAAACAGATTATAAGTGACATCTATGCACAATTGTGACATTTTATTACAATTACTAAATAGTGTTGCCTGTAAACATTTTAACAATTATGTTTTAATAACAATGATGCTTTAGAAAAACTCAAGCTACTTGTCTGGCAATCAGTCTTGTTGTTTATCTTATCTTTCCAGCATTTCCTGTAACTATTCATTCAGTCTAGGAAGGTCTGAGCTCACATTTTATATTCTATAAACTATAATTAATTATTTTGGCATTTTTCCTTTAATGTGATTGTGATTTGCATAACTATGCATTTATACAACATAAATAGACATTATTTTACAATTACCTTACATGGATTTCAGTATTTTTTACTTTTTTATTTATTTAACTATTTAACTGTCCTGCCATTAATTTTACAAAAACTGTTTGAATAATACCATCTGTGATTTTCTTTTTAAAATTCAGAACTTTAACTGTTTGGTGTTACTGTATAATTATAAACAAATTGTAAAAAACAAAATAGATATTAGTTTAACCAACACATTTATATTTACATTATTTATATTTGCTGTTGTCTGCCTGTTATTCTTGTGTATTGTAACAGATGTACTCTAGATGAAAAGAACACACATGCATGTCTGTCTTGTATATGTATATCTTTATACAAGCATGTCATGTCTTGTGACTTTAAATTTTTACTCATCTATTTTTATTTAATTTTATACGCTAGAACAGTTTTGTTTACCTTTTGACTATGCTAATGAATGGCATTCATATGCTTTACTTTACTGTAGTACTGATAGATGTCTTGCTTTAACTGAATGAAAGTAAAACATTTAAGAATGATTTGTCCAGACATCAGATCCTACCATCCTACCATGTATGTTTAACCATTTTCAAAAAATAAACATATTATAAAATATATTTCTTTTGCACAGATTAACTGTGTATGCAGGAAGTTCCCAGTCTTTGTCAGTTCAGCTAATTTATTTCCTTTATCCTGCAACTGCTGTTGAATTTCCTGTAATGTTGCATGGTCTTTCTGACATTCTTTAGTAAGCTGTTCTGCTGAATTTGAAACTCCTATGCACTTTTGAAAAGATGTATGTATAACTTGTCTAAGCTTCCTGAACTCATTGTGTCTGTCTTTTAGAAGTTTACTACATTCCTTTGTAACAAAATGTACTAGGGGTTCTATCAGTAACTGATTTGACTCACATGTGGTGACAGGACATAACTGTTCAATATCAGAATGTAATGGAAACACTTTACCCTTAGTTAATTCTTTATCATGAACAGATCTGTCTTTACAGTCTATTTTGTTAGCAATATGATGCAATATTATTTTATGGCATAATACACAAAATGCAGTTTTTGTTGAAGCACACACTAAGCATTTGTCATTTTTCACATGGTTTTCTTTGAGATACCAGTCAAATATTGTAATACATTTGCATAATGCCTTACTATCAACCTGCCCTAATAAGGTTTTACATTTACTAATGTGCTGTGTATACCAACATAGCAATTTACTAAAGTTTGGTTTACTCCTGCATGAATTATAAATAATATCCATACTGTCTAGTAATATACAAACTGTCTAGGAATACACAAACTATGTATGAATATACAAACTGTCTTAAGAATATACAAACTCTCTTAAGAATATACAAACTGTTTAACATCATCCACACTAAATATGTGACACAGAAAAAAGTCTTACCAGTTAGCAAGAAAACAGGTGATCAAGCTGTTATTGCAGATGGCTAGAAATTTTTCAGAGTCACTTGAGAAGCTGGTGAAGCACAACAGGCAGCGGACTACTGTGCTAGTGGACATTCACCTTTTCTTGAAGAATTTATGGCACTGCGAATTTCTTGAACTAGTCTCACTCCGGATTGTAGACATCTAAAAAACTTTATTACTGCAAGCTGCATAAACTGGAATACTTCTGTTTAGGATTTACACATACGTACAAATGTTAGTTACTGCAATTTGACTGAAGTGACCCTCTGCAGGGCTTACCATCACTCCCCCTGTGTTTGAATTGCAGATTGTAGGTTCAAATGCAGGCTAGCTTGCCATTGAAAAAATTACATGGAGCTGCTTACTGCTTGGTGTGATGGATTTGAAGTGTTCTTAAGACACTCAGTCTTGCTGGCTGGATTCTGCTAAAATTCAAAGTCTGGTTATATTTGCATTCACAGTCTGTTGCATACAGAAACTTGCAGAATATACACTGATGAGAGAATATACTTTGCAGCATCAACTTTAGAGAGCAGTAACAAATAACTTTTTATAATAAACCAAACGGAACAACGTTGCAGCTTAAAAGTACTGTTCCAACTTTACTTCTCACATAGTACAGATGATGTGAGAGATATAACATTTACCTTAGGACAAATGAGTCCCTACCATACCTCTAACATAACTGGATTTATACAGCTCTTTATATACACGTTTTAGTCATGCATAAACATATACATTTCCTCTTGATATTCTATTTTGGAGAATTGCTCATCCTGTAGAAACAATACTAAGCTTCCTTGTTTAAGAATGTCTTGTAAGAGACCATCTTTTTTGACAGTGTGAACATTCTGTAACAGTGTCCTGTTGTCCATGCAGAAAAACATGTTTTTGAGGAAACACATTGTCCTGTATTCTATTTGGATCTTTGTATAAGAACATCTGTTCTTGTGCCAATGCTGATAAGCATATCCTGTTTTCCATGCAGAAAAACATATTTTTGAGGAAACACATTGTAAGAGATCAGCTTTTCTGACAGTGTGAACATCCTGTATTTTATTTGGGTCTTTGTATAAAAACATCTGTTCGTGTGCCATGTCCTGTTTTCCATGCAGAAAAACATATTTTTGAGGAAGCACATTGTCACAGTGTTATTGTCCATTCTTTAAAAGCAGATTTTACATTTTTGCTTTTGCATCCATCCTGTTTTTAAGTCTGTAAGGGAAAAATGTCCATTCAGCAGGTTCCTTATTTTCCAAGCCATGGTCATTTAGTATGACTGCTGATCACATATTACTAAACTCTGTTTCTGCATTTAAGCAAGCTTTTTTCTTTCAGCATATTTACAACAGAATTAATTTCAGCCTTATATTCATAATATCTAACAACCAATGTCTTTGTTTATAGTTTCCATGATGATACGTTCCATGGCCTTGCAGCCCAGGCTTGTCAGGCTAATGGGTCGGTAGTTCCCAGGGTCCATGGTGGATCCCGCTTTGTGGAGTGGGATAACCGTCACTGTGCACCGTTCATTGGGCACAAAGCATGAGGTGAGGCTATGATTGAACATGGTACTTAGGTGGGATGCCAGTTTGTTCTAAATTCGTATAGAATGTGGCCTGGGATGTTGTCAGGTCCCATGGATACTGTGTTCTTGGCTTTGGAGAGTGTGTTTTTTACCTGTGCAACCATGATTACAGGAACTTTGCATTCTTCCGGTATAGAGATGGGCCCTTTGGGGGTGAGAGGGGGGTAAAGTTAGCACCGAACCTATCTGCCAGGATGTTGGCAATAATAGTTGGTTCTGTTTATTTAGTGCCATTGTGCTGTAACTCAGAACAGATCTGAGTGTTGCCATTGAGATTCTTGACATAGCTATAGAATGCTTTGTGGTTGTCTTTAGAAACAGTGGCTATTTTGTTTTTGTATCTAGCTTTGGAGGATTTTATGAGGGATCTCAGCTTCTTACTGAGGCTGACCAGGGAGGTCCTCCAGTCTTAGGATTTTACTCTTTTTTGCAGCAGTTTCTTTCTTCTGTTGTAGAGTTTGTTTATGGCAGGGGCCACCAGATTGATTTCCCTTTTCTTGGAGGATAGCATCTTGGTTCTGTTAGGGATAGCATGATCCATGCACTCATGTAAGTGCTTCTAAAGTGCATTTGTGTAGGATTCTAACAGTCGTACCTCTATTGTCCATCTGGATGGGTGTCTAGACGTTTGCCACTTCTGTCTTAGGAAGCGTGAAGTTGGCTTTGGAGAATTTATTTATGGTGATTTCCCTAATCGGGTGGAGGCGGGATGTGGATACCTAGGGTGATTAGCTTGTGGTTGGATCTGACCAATGAGGAATTGACCTCTGGCGTGGAACACCAGTCGCCCATGTTGGTAATGACCAGGTCTAGGATATTGCTGCCCCTGGTTGGGGTGTGGATAAGCTGATCTAAGGCATTGGAATTTATGAATTCCAGAAAATGTAGATCAAAAGAGTTGGTACATGAGTAGTTTTCCCAATTAATGGTGGGGTAGATGAAATTGCCCATTATTAGGGTGCTGGGTTGTACCCTAATATTTTCCAGTGTATCAAGAAATGAGGAGTGGGAATCCTGGGGCATGGTGGGGGATCTCTAGCAAGCTACAATTTGGATTGCAGTCTTGCCCAGAGTTAGCTGCACTTGGATAATCTCGAATGCATTATGCTGAGCAACTAGCCTGGAGATGTGGCTATCCTTAGTGAATATGGACACGCCTCCGCCTTTAGTGTTTCAGTCCAGGTTAGGTGGCCGAAAGGTGTAGTATGAATTAAAGCCTGGTAATGCAGGGGTGCACTCTGGAGCCTTGAACCAGGTCTCTATCACTGCATAGATGTCAATGTTCTCCATTTTAAGGAGTGCCTCGATTGAGTGCTTTTTGAGGTTTAGACTTTAGCACTGAGTAGCAGTACCCTCAGACTTTGCTTGCTTGTACCTGTTATGTTGGTGAATTTGTCATTTGAACCTTGTCTAAAAAAGGCACTATAGGGGTAGCAAGAGCCTTAGCCAGTATCCAGAATACTAAGGGTGACAGGTGCAGGCCATCTCTGGCAAAGCATTGTGGTCTGTCGATCATATCATCCCAGGCAGATAGATACTGGATCCCCTTAGAATGACACCAGAAGCTTAGCCAATTGTTGAAGTCAATCATTTTGTTCTTGTACTGTGGTATCATTCTGGGTGATGGCAGGATGCTACTCTGGGCTAGGGTCACGCCTACCTGGGTTACAAGATTGGAGAGCTTCTCCATGTCTCTTTTCATGTAGTCCAAGGAGGTACATCTCAGGTCATTCACACAAACATGGACAATGACAGAGTCATATCTGTACTTGTTGTGGAGTGACCTGAGTGGTGTGTTATGTGGTGGATCCAGGCACCCGACAGGCAGCTGACAGTAACTTCCTCCTTGTTTAGCCTGGTGAGTGGAACATCAGTGTGCTGGTTGTGGAGGAAGGGTGAGAGTTCATTGGACCATTTCACTGCTTGTTTACGATCCTTGAGGTAGCTCTGAAACCATTTAACTGTGTTTTGTGAGAAGCCTAGGTTAGACAGTGTGTTCAAAAGTAAGGGGCAAGACACTGTGTTAAAGGCCTTGCAGAGATCAAGGAATACTGAGGCTGTATAGCATCCTACATCTCTGGCCTTGTTCATGGTGTCTGTAAAAGATAATTGGGCTGTAGCTGTTCTGTGGCTCAGGCAGAAGCCATGTTGGGTTTTGGTTAAAAGGTTGTTTTGCAGTAGATATTGCTTCACCTGCTGATGGATACCTCTCTCAAGAATTTTGGATATGGGTGACAAGATAGATATAGGATGGAAATTGGATGGATCAAAAGGTGCCTCCTTTGTGGATGGGGGTGATGTGAGAGTGTTTCCATATGGTAGGTACTTCTGATTCAGATAAAGACCTATTTATAAGGATATTGATTGGGTAGGCGACTGAGTTAGCAGCCAGTTTGAGGTAGTATGGGGGGAAATTATCAGCTGAGGTAGAGCAGAGTTTTAGTTTTTGTAGCAGTTTCTTAATGGTGTCAGTGGGCATGGGCTTAAATGAGAATTGGGTTTGTATGACATTCTGTTAAGTAGGGGGGGGTTAGTTATGACACGGTTAGAAGTAGTTGATGGCCTGGGGTTGGTGTCTGAATAGGTTGAAGGGTGGGGGGGGGTCCAGCATTAGGGGTGTTAGTTAATAGGTCTGAAATTGATTTTATGAAGTGCTTGTTAAGTTTTTGGCTATTTGTGATGGAGGGGTATCTTGTGATAGGGTGTGCTCTCCATTTCTTCCAGGGTTAAGTAGAGAAGACATGGAGTGCCAAAATTTACTGGGGTAGATTTTATGCTGGAGTTGAAGCTGGGAATAATATGACTTCTTATCTTTGTTTCATTTTGTCACTTTGTTACATAGTGTTTTGAAATTAACATGACTTTGTTCATGTTTGTTTTGTTTCTAGGTTGACCAGGGTAAGTCCCTTTGCTTCATCAGGTGTTTACATTCCTTAGAGAGCCATGATGCTGAGTTATTTTTGACTCTTTTCATACAAATGGGAGCTAGTGTATTAAGTATGTGAAGGAAGGTGTTATTAAAGTATAGTACAGCATTATTAAGGGGTAGCTGTTTAAGGGGTGTCCAGTCTATTTCCTGTAGGAGATTGTTGAATTTATGCTGACAAAAATTAATTGAGTTCCTAACTGATTTTATAGTGTGTACTCTTAGTTGTTGGGAATTTGTTCTAAGGAAATAAGCTGGTAGATGATCGCTCAGGGAATTAGACAGTGTACCAGAAGAGGGGTAATTGGCAGGGTGGGATACTAGAATCCAGTCTAAGGTGGATTGGCATGTAAGATCTTTTTTGTATCTTGTTGGAGCATTGATAAGCTGAGAAAAAACATACAGATTTATGCTATTTGTGGGGGAGTCCGAAGCTATGGTTTGCCAATCTATATTCACGTTGCCTAAGATTATTATTTAAAGTTTTATTATTTGGGGATGTTGAGGATAACATTTTTTCCAACACTGGTATATTGTTATCTGGCAGGATATATATTAACTATTATGCAAATTATTTTTGCTATATTGAGGTTCAAAAAGGAGTTTAGTACTTCAGCATTGGAAAAGATGGGTATATTACTGGTGTAGGGTGTGATGTTGAATGTAGAGGGATATAGAAGTGCTATCCCTCCCTCTTTCTTTTTAGATATATCTCTACTGGTTATTGCAAAGTTTGGAGGTATTATTTCTGAGTCTTTTACACCGGGGTGTAGCCTTGTTTTTGTAAGGGCAAGTATGTCAGATTCCAGCTCCTCTTGCAATTAATATAAGTACTCTTCTTTTCCTTTGTCCCAGATATTCCACTAAATAACCATCCTGAAAGCCTTGCTTTATCAAATTCACATGTTCAGTTCTTTCCAAATGTGTCTTCTGTAGCACAGCTATTTGCACTCTACAGTTTTAATCTAGTTCACTTCTCTTTATTTTTTCTATATATCTGTGAGACCTTTACCAAGTAAAGACAATACAGAAACAGTCATTATGTTACAAAGTTATTCCCACCTTTTGTTTGTAGCAGCTTTTTGTTGAGTATCTAGTTCCAGCTTTTGTTTTACATGCATACAGTAATGTTTGGCAGGTTGAACTTTCTTTCATATAGCTCTATACTAAGAGTCTGGATGGTCAAACAATGTTTTGCTTACCATTTTGATATTCTGTTACTTCTCATCTCTTGCCCATTTCAGTATTTACAACCCTAGTCTCTTCCTTCTGTAGCTCAACACAGAAGTGCATGTTCATTACCAACAAAAGCGCACAAAGTTTCAAAACTGCTTCCTGGAAAACATGACTTTCCATAGTCAAAGGCTACTTTTACATTTATGGGCTGTTGCATAGCTCTTCACTCTGTAACACCTACATGGACAAAAACAGAGTGTTATGGACAAATAACAGAAATCAGCATTACACAACACAGTCATGAATGTTCATAACCGTGCTTGGAGCATGGCATGATAATGACACTGTCGCCGCGTTCACATCTGACACAGATCACACACAGTGTGATCCATTTACAATGTCTGCTGTTTTTATTTATTATATATTTATTAGGTAGAATGGGTTGTTCTACTGATTTTTAACTACAACCTACAAAACCTTGCAGACATCTGTATATAACCTGGGATTGTGTGTTTTAGTAAAGATGCACAAGATGTGTAAAAATATATATATATAAAATCATCCTGTGGAAATACTCTAGGCTCTAAAAGTAAAACATGCAGACATTAGTAGAGTTTTTTGCTAAATTATGTCACTTCTGGAAAAGGCTGTTTTGCCATAAATGGATTAGAATTTCCAACAGACCTTAAGGGCATAGAAAACATGATGCTTAGATTTAAAAATATGAATACAAATCTTAAAGGAAATTGGAAGGGAATCGAAAATGCTTTGTTGAATGCAATGGGTGCAATTTCTCTTAAGAAGCAGTACTGACTGAATAGTTTCCAGTTGTAAAGTATATTTATTAAATAGTCACATTTTAAGTCAAAAGACGAGTTCATATACATTAATAGAAAAGAAAATAAACTGTAACAGATTCTATCTTTATTGTCATACAGTATACATATATGTTTTCTTTTTAACAATAATCATTCACCCCATTACATAAATTGTTCAATTCCTACCTTCCCTTACTCCTCACTCCTCCTCCTGAACATCATTCAACAAGCATTGTTCCAACAAAATGCATTTATTTCTATGAAATGTACTTCTTCCCTTTTCCAAAGATCCCTCTTGAGTTGTTTTATCAAATGTATAATATTGAATGCATCTTTTATTGTTGGTTTTGATTTTGATATCCATTTTCTACTACATAACGGTTTTATTTCATCTCTTCCTATCTTAATTATTATCTCAGCTATCAACTGTTGAGGCTTATGTTCCTCTAACCTTGGCATAACTTCCTTCCATAAATATTTCCATTTGTATGTTTTCTTGGCTTACCATTCCTCTGCTTTATAAAAGTTTTCATATAATTTCCAAAATATCTCTAATTCTTCTATAGAATCTCTGGTTATTTTCTTGTCATACTGTTTATGTTTATTTTTACTTTGTTTCCTAAGTTTCTGTGCTAAACGTTTTTGCACTCTAGAGTTGTTGTAAAAAATACTTGTTTAGCAGCAACCTTTCTAAACTCATCATATTACCTAAATATTTTCATAAATTTCCTTTAGCACTCTGCAATTGCTCCTAATCTTCTTCCTTGAGACTCTCCTTCTTCTACAGTAGTCTAACTTTTGTCAGTCCATCTGAATAATTCTTTTTACTTCATTCCCATCTCTTTCACTCTTATTCTATGATGTTTTAAATTCCATTTTCATTGTATCCCATTTACTAGCTATCCATTCTGAAATAATTTCTGTGTTCTCTAATAAATCAAATCATATCCACTATTCATTCCTTAAATTCCTCTCTTTTAACAAATTAAGTGGGAAATCACCAATATCTCATTGTATAACGTTATTCTAGATCTTTATCTTAGTTTTTATTGATCCGTGCCCTGATATATTTATTGAATGGGTCTCAAAGCAGTACTGACTGAATAGCTGCATATACCCTGCATGAAATATAATTTCGATCAGATTTAACAAGTTGTAGTATCTGAGTAATAACATGTAAAATTGGAATTCCTGCTACTAAATTAACATCTTCCATACCAAATAGACTCATATATAGCAGGTTATACTCTCTACCCATAAATAACATTGCATGATGAAAGCATATAATTTATCCCAAAAATCTACTAAATTCCATAATAGTAATTTTAAGGGAATATAAGTGCATGCCAGCATAATCCTCCTGCCCTGCCAATAAATCCTTGCTACCACAAATCTACCATTGTTGTCCTTTTTTCCTCTTCTATCACTGCTATGGCCAGTCTCATAATTAGTATAATTACTTGATTATTCATTTCTACCTGCTATTCCATTGTTCCCTTTGAAATCCTATCTTTGCCAAATTTACATACCTGTATATATCCAAATGCATCTCCTATAATATTGCTACTAGCACCATATATGTCTTCATAATATTCAATAATCTTTGCTTTTGTCTGTATATGCAAGTCTACTTACATTCCATGTTAACATTGACAAAGTAGCCACTATGATTATAATATATGTTTCTTGCACAACCTAAAGTGTGCTAGGCTGATCTTTTTAAACACTTGTTGACAGTGGCACAGGTACATGTACCATAATAGAAAAGAAAACAAGCCATACCAAACATTTGTCATTTTCATGCATTAGATATATTATTTTATAAACAATTACCATTCACTCCAATATTACATAAAATGTTTGATTCTTACCTTCCTGTAAACCTCAGTCCTCCTCCTAAGCAACATTCTGTATGTATTGTTCTCACAAATTCTGTTTATGTCTATGTATCTTTCTATTTCCCTTTGTAAATATTCCAACTCTAATCCTTTTATCCCCTTTACAATATTTGATGCTTCAATTAGAGTTGATTTAGATTTTGATTTCCATTTTCCAGTAATTTCTTTTTTTTTTTTTGGCAGCTAACAGCATTACACTTAAGGTCTTGTCATGCTTGAGCAATTCAAATTATATATCCAAGCTGAAAAGAATAATTTCCTTAGTTACAACCATTTGCTCCTTCAACATCACTGACTGTAGGGAATTTTTAAAATATGCCAACTCATTGCATTCCAAAGAGCATGTTCCCTGTTACCTTTCTCAGTCCCATCATGCCACCAGCATTTGCTATTTACCTGAAGAAAAATCTATGATGTTTGACTAGGGCATAACAATACATATGCAAGTGCTTTCAAGGATAATACTAAACCTTCCATACTTTGTCACATACTTGGGGGAGATACAAATATCCCATTGTTCTTTTGTGTATTTCCTTTCCATTCTACCTTCCTGTTCTTTTCTAGCCTCCACTGATTGATTTGTACAGTCAGTATGCAATATTTTATATGCCTTACCAATTATCAATTCCTGTTGGTAATTCTCCTTTCTCCACTCTTGTGTTGGTTTATTTCTTAGAACATTTTTTTGGTACTTTATGAATATATTTTACATGGCTGTTGCTATTCTGTTTAATAATCTGTATCCAAAATCCTACTCTATCCTTACTTCTCAAATTTCTTTCCCTGTTTCATCATTATCCCTTTGCACTTTGATTTATAGCCTTCTGCTTGGTTTATGCATATATGAACCTTAACTGCTTAGCTCTAATGTTCTATAATAGGTTCATAGGTATATACTAGGCTAAGAACCATCAGGACCTTTATAAGCTTAGCCATGCAAACCAACCCAGCTCTGTCCCTATTTATCATGGGTGCTTATTAGGAGGGAGTATGTTGGTTAGTAAGTTAACACATGTAAAGTAAATTACATGGTTAAATGCAAGCTAAATGTATAGCTGATGTTCATATTATAGTAGTGAATGAAAGTTCTTATTCTTTATTAAAAGTTTCACTAGTTCCTGGTGCCTACAAGTCTGTTTTTGTTTTTCCCAGGTTTTCTAGGTGGATGTTTTTGGTTGGTTACATAGTTTATCACTATAATCTTTGCTTTTTATTTGTTTATTTTATATTCTGAAAAACAATCTTTAAACTGTATCAGAGTGATAACCATTCCTTATCACTGTTATAGCATTATTTTACTGAGGATATCCTGTTGAGGATAGCCTAATGTTTGGCCAGCATACCAAAGCCTTTACACCTTCCCGACATTGTATCTTAGATGTAAAAGGTCTTTAAATATTTAACACTATTCTTTATAGTAATGGAGGGATTTGAGCTTAGATTGTGTGGAAGCGAACTCAGCAATGATACATTTTCTACTGATAAAGTATTTGTGGAGGTGCTTAAATTGCAGTAGGGTATGGCTGGGCTGTATTGGTCTGTGGTGGAAGTTGGAAGGGATTTTGGAATATGATTTTTGGGATATGTCTGGCAAAAACAGTAGGGCTGTGATTGATGTTTAGCAGAAGTTTACAAAATATAACTATTAACACATACAATAGTATTGCTAGGTTTGCTACTGGGAACCAATTTAGAACTCACCACTGTCAGAACCTACAGCAACTACACTGGCTTGAACTAAAAAACATGTTGATACTTTCCCAACTCACCTTTGCCCATAGGATATTTTACCAACCTAATAACACACCCATATTTTCTAACCTTATTACCCCACTAGTTCTAGTGAGATTAACTAAGTCTAACAACATTGCTGGTGACTCCCTATTCTCCAATACTATCGGTAAATATTGGAATCTCCTACCTACTGCTCTAACTTCCATTCCCTCCCCTTTCCTCTTTAAACAAAAGCTTTAAAAACACCTTAAAACACATTGGTTATGCCCATGCATCAATCCTGACTAATCTTGTCATTTCACTAATTTTCTCTTTATAACACCTTCTTTCATTACTGTCTTCTGCTTACCCATTGAGAAGCTTCTCTCATAAACACCTTTAATAAGTAGCAACTATTACAAACTATTAAAGAACTTTGGATGTGAAAGTAATTTCCTGAATGTACTTTATACTTTCTGCAAATGTTTGACTGTTACACAACCTTTCTATCTTGTATTTCTGTAATAGAACTAAATGGTGATGTCCTATCTAGTATGTAAGTATCAATTGTGTAATGTAGTCTAGAATCATGTTTTTCCTGCTACTTTTTTATATATAATGTAACTGTGTTTGTCTCTATGTGGAGCTTTCCTCCCTGGGCCTCTGCTGAAAATGGAAATACATCCAGTCAGACCAGCCCGGTAAACAAATGTAAAATAAATAAAAAATAAATAAAAATATTAATGTGTATTTGTGTGCTGGACTTTGATAGCAAGGAAGGAGCAGGCACATGTTAGATTTAGCAAGGAAGAAGCAATGGTGTTAAATTTTGGATAAGGCACATATGTTGTGACTCTGTTGAGATATATCTATAGACTGTAACTGCTACAGGTATCATTACAGGTGACTATTAGAGCATAGATTAGGGCATCTTAAGATGTAGACATCCGTTACTGGCTTCAATGTGTGGCTGGTGTTTATGTTTATTTAAGATTTTCATCTGCTCCTGGAATTTGTGTTTGCCTGATTAACATGGGTCTTGAAAGACCAAGGTATTTAGGTAGATTATATCTTTTATTGTTTTAAACTGTAGGGAAGGGGATCTGAAACATATTTGCTTGACCTGATTTTTTAGGGGTACCTAGGAGCATGAATTTTGTTTTGGTTCAGTTGATTGGTAGATATAGGGACCGGTTTATGATACATTTTTGGTAGGTCTCTGACAATGTCTGCATTATTATGGTGAAGACCAGAACACTAAATCAATAGACTGTAGAAGGTAATCCAGGATTGTTAGCCTGTTAAATATATTGTTAATGAAGAGGGTGAAAAGTACCTTGCATAATATGGATCCTTCTGGTACACCAGCAGGTATGTATCGGGGGTTATGAGGTGTTAAAGAGGAGAGTTATGTACTGCTTGTCTAGATACTAACAGAATCTCTAGGCAACATATCATTCAGTCTAAAATATAGAAGGGGCTGAGAAGATTGGGATAGATACCAAGATGAAAGCTTTTACAAAGTCATCAAATACTGGCTTGTGAGGAAGTCCTGGCTAATGTTTTTATAAATGCTGTTAGTAGAAGTGATCAACACTGAGGTGGTGTTGTGTGATGGCTTCTCTGAAAGAACAGATATGTGGTGGCAGTCACTGAGGATGATATAGCCAGGGAATTGTTATGGCGAGGCTTGTATGGGCCCTAGGTCCGATAGCCTAGTACCAAACTATGAACCTATAAGTTAGATGTGTCTGGTATGGTGATGTTGAAGGAGTTTCCTAGCTCACTGAAAGATCCAGTGGGTATGAATGACTTGATGTAATGCTGACAGGGTAATGAAATGAAAGAATTGCATGCATGTCTGAATCTGAGGTACATGTCATCAGAGCCTTGGCAACTATGTGATTTAATACTTTTGTGACATCTGTTAATTGCTGGCAGTGGAATAGTGCATGGTAAATGAGAGTGAGCAAGACTGAAAGTGTTTGCTGGATTGGGATGGAATATTGTTAGACTGCATATTTGTTCTAGGTTTTGGTTCCCCATGCCTGTTAACCATCAGGCCTTCCTCCAACTGGAATTAAGTCCATTTATTTCCCTGAACTCAGTATTCCCAGCCGGTGGTCAAGAGGAGACATAATTCAGACAGCCATGAGGGTGCTCTTGTCCCTACCATCTGCCAACCATATGCATGCTCCCACAGCCCACTGCCAACCTAATGACTCACCAGTCCTGTGTTATTGACCATTGAAGTAACATCCAGTGGGACTACAGGAGAAGGACCAGCATCACCTTTGTTCTTCCCTCTTCAACCTAAATGGCAACTGAATGGCTTGTCAGAACCATGCCACTGCCATTCCCCTGATCAGCCCACAGGAATACATGGCTACTTCTTTACTGCTGATGGGCAAGTGCATTATCTGTAATTCCTAAACTCACCCAGTGGTGACTCTTGTCACAGTAAGGCCCCAGTATGTCCTACCTTCTGCTTGTGCATTTTGATCCAGACGTTCTAAGGGCTACCATCATTAGCTTGGAGAAGCAAACTTACACCCCTAGTCTCTGTGTAATCAGCCACGACAAGCTATTCCCTGGTGGGTGTGATCAAAGCAAACAACTGGATCCACTAGCCTCACCTCAGGATGGGCACCTGCCTACTCTAGCAACAGAACTGCTCCTCATACTTGTCTTTATCCAACTATGTTGTAGAGTAGGGCTTCAGTAGACTGCACTTTGATACCCATTTTGACAAAATTAATTGCCATGTCTGTGGCTGTTTGATATAAATATGCTGATGGGATGTTTGCAATGGCAGGGGAGTGGGCTTGGTTTGGCTGAGGGTTGCAGAAGACATTAAATTAATGCTTGCCATGCTTTTTCTATAACTGACAGTAGTGTGACCTAAGAGTCCTAGCTTATTGTATGTGTTGCTAGAAACATACATACGCACACAAGTAACATATCTGCACATATGAGTATGATGATCACTGTCACAACTACAAAATGTGTTTATAGGTTGTTACTAGGTTAACAACCACTAGGATGCTTACAGACCTAGGCTTCCACCCCAAAACATTTGGGTCCCATGATCATGGACGTTTATACAGGCGGGGGCATATTATTTGGGATGTAACTAAGGATTTATACAGGGTGTGTGAGGATAATTATTTTCTTATTCACGGCCTCTGTTGATAAGGGACATGGAGGGCCAGACTGTGGGTACATTTATGACTTCCCATCCAATTGTCCAGGTTTTGTTTGAAAAGGGTCAGGCATGAACTCTGTTTTACATGTCTGAGGAGTTTTAAGTGCTCTATCTTAAAATGTTATTAAATGATTATTTTCTCAGTTTATGATAGAAATATTCAGCCTAGAATGATGTAGAATGACAACTCCTCAAAGTTTAATGCAAGAGTTCTGTCTTGAATTCCATGTACCAGTGAGGTTCACTTTAGGGAAATGCAAAGCAGAGGTGAAATAGAACATGAAGTTGGGACAGTAAAGGCATGCTGAGTACTGTGTTTGTTCTGTAACGCCAAGTGTGTGTGTGTGTGTGTGTGTGTGTGTGTGTGTGTGTGTGTGTGTGTGTGTGTGTGTGTGTGTGTGTGGGTGTGTGTATATGTGAGGAGTGGAGCAGGTAAGGAACAGCCTTCTTATAACATCTAATTTTTTTATCTCACAAATCTTTGGCAACAGTTTCATGGTCTTTTCATGCCTGTGACAGCTGCAGAGTTAACAGTCAGAAGGAAGTTCCAGTGCTTATATGGGAAGTGAGTTTGTCAAGGAATTGGATGGCAATTTAATACAAATTTTAAGGTTTAAGAAATGAGCCTTTTGCAGCTCCCAATGTGAAAAAGTAACTCTTTCTAAGGAAAATTAAGCACACGAAGACCTAAATGGTGTGATAGTTGCCACTCATTCCCTTAAACAAACCAACCGGTTTATAGTAAAAATTCATTATTAAGTTATATTTTTGTATAGCTGTCTTCCTTCTAAGCATAGTTCCAAACAAAGATAGATGTGAATCTTCAAGAGAAATCTAATTGAAAACTTGCCTGGAGCCTAACTTCCTGAATGTATCTGTAAAACTGATGAGCTGTAGAAAATGTGCATGGACATCTGTGAAGAAAATGAAAACACTGTAATCTGTGTAAGCATGTCTGGTAGGAGATTTGTGTATATTCTCAGATTAACTTGTATTGTATGCAGCATGTCTAATTGTGAAAATGTAAATATGTTTCTAAATGTTGAGTATTTTCTTGTTTATATAAAATGTTTAAAGAATCTGTCAGTATTTTGATACATTTCTAATTGCACATGTTTGTGAGGGAGATTCTAAAGTAAAAACTGCCTATGGATAATCAACTGATCAGTAGGTGATGTTATTAGAATGTTCCTGGTTGCTATGTGATTATTTTCACAGATGACTGACAGGAAAATGAACTTTTGAAAACAGCTGATGGTTATTTTTTAAAATAATACAGCTGAGACTGTTAACCTGGACTATAAAATAGACTGCTGAAGTCATTTGAAGGGCAGTTAGTTAAGAGTTGCAGTCAGTTACAGTGCTGTGCAGTGGATACCCGGAAATGACTCACCAGAAAACTGTAAGCCTGCCTTTGCCTTGTTGTTATGTTTTAGATTAGATCAGGGACAGTATTTTCTAGTTAGATTAGGAAAGTTTAGTTATTTTAGATAGTTTTTCTAAAATTATGGACTTCTATCCTACAGTTTAATTTTATATTTCTGGTGACTGAATTCTGGTATTTATTGAAAATTATTAATTTACATTCTTGTAATCATTTTACTTGTTATTAAATGTTTTCATTACTTTACATTGTGGCTGGACAATCATTGTGTTCTTTAGAGATTAGAGTGTTTATACCTGTTTGATACTCTTCAGGTCACCTTGAATGCCTGGCTGCTACTGGTCCTAGCTATCATTTATTTTGATATTTAATTTTTAAGAATTGATCACCCTTTGAAGAGTGTCTAGATCTGCCTGACTCTGGTGGTAGCATTACCACTGGTACTGGGGAGGGACACAGTCTGAAATCTGTGTCAGGCTTCCCATAAGTGTTTGAGTGTGTGAGATTTGAATTTATTTTTAGTGTGGGTGAGCCAGAGGTCTTAAACTGGAACACATTGCTCTGAAGTGTATAATAAGGAATTACATTTGGGGTGGAGAGAGGTATATAGTCCAGTCCCAGGAAATAGAGCATGTTCCTGTTGTGCTCTTAAGGGAAATTGCGGAATTTTACTGTTGTGTACTCTGTGCTGTGGTGTTTTCTGTGATGCTTCCACACTGGAGTCAGTGGTGAGGATGGAAGCTCCTTAATTACTGATCTGGATTTTAAGTGGGGAACGTTACATTATTGGTGGCAGTCCAGTGGAATATTAACCGGGCATCACATTATTGTTGGCAGCTTAGTCAGATTTTTAATTGGATTTCAGTAGCCTGTGGTTATTTGTCATTAAGATGTGCACTCTTGACAGCCACAAGGTAAACATTCAGAATTTCAATCCACCACAGTTTTATTTTATTTATTTTTTTTTAAGTTAGGTAGTCAGGGATAGTAGGCAAGGATGTTAGCAGAAGATTTTAACAAGCTGACAAAGATCCATTTGGCTATGGAGTGTGAAGCCAGAGGATTGGTGCATGTCAGCCTGACCAGGGAAGCAATGATTATAGCCTTGATAGCAGCCACAGCTCAGACCAGCCATTCAGAGGATATCCAGTTAGGTGTTGATGATGTGCAGCCTGGCAGGACAGGACAGTCCATCTTTCCTTCAGAGGACCTGAGAATCCAACTGGAGTTAGAGAGACTGTGCCTAGAGGCCAAAGAGAGAATGCAATGCCTAGAGGCTGAGGAAAGGGAGAACCAGTGTTCATATGAACTGGTGGCTGAGGTGAAACAGGGTCAATATGAACTGGAGACTAACCAGCTGGAGACTGAAGACAGACTGAGGTGTTTAGAAGCCAAGGATAATGAGAGACAGTGTTGGCATGAAATGGAGCTTCAAACCCTTCAAGAGGGTCATGTAGGTAATGAGGAAGCAAATAACCAGACCCCAAAAGCTGTAAAGGTCAGGAAACTTCCTCAGTACAGAGATGGGGATGACTTTGATAGTTTTATTCATATTTTTGAGAGGGTATGTAGACAATATAATGTTGACCGTGAGCTCTGGGTTCAGCTGCTGACTCCCTTACTCCATGGTAAAGCTGCTCAAGATGTATGAAAGTTAAATGATGTAGATTACATGAATTATGACAAAATGAAATGTTGCTTGCTTGACTATTTAAAACTTACACCTGAGGCATATAGGAAAACATTTTGTGAACATCGAAGCAAGGTAGATGAAAGTGTATGTGATTATATTGCTGACTTAAGTACTTACTTTCACAGATGATTGAGTTTGTGTCAGGTCACCACATCTGGGGAACTGGCAGACCTTTAGGTGAGGGAACAATCCCTCAGTACTTTGCCTAAAGACATGAGGGCCTGGTTAGCAGACCATGAGAGTAACTCTGCAGAGGAGTTGGGGAGAAAAGGGGATCTCTACTTGGCAAGCAGAGCACCACTGCATAAGAAAGGGATACCCAGTGCTGCACATGGATATAAGGGAACCTATGGGGGGGCAGTCTAAACCACTGCAACAGAATACACCAGTAATGGGGGAAACTACTAATCCAAGTGCATGGTTATGGATTAGATGTTTCAAGTGTAACTAGAGGGGACACATAGAAGAGAAATGTCCATCGAGGCAAGGTGAGAAACAGAAGGTGAGGGAGCCAGTAAGTGTGGATGACTAACTGCCAGTGGTAAGTTGTTTATAAAGAACCAGGGTGCCATATTATCACCAAAAGGTATATTCTATCTTAGTAGATGGTAAACAGTTAATTGCTAAGAGGGACACAGCTTCTGACATAACCATTGTAAGACCTGCAGTGGTTAGAGAAGATCAATACTTGCTTGGGTAGTCCATTCCAGTCAGAGCATAGGGAGGGACCCTGTTCCAAATACCTTTGGCTAGGGTTCATCTTGACTGCCAGGGTGGAAGAAGAAGCAAGCAAGTAGGTGTGTTTGAGGATATTCCTTCAGATGTCCTGACAGGGAATTACTTTGATGATGCTGTACTTTGTGTACATGCAGTGACATGCAGTCAGGCTTGGAGAAAGATATGTAGGTCCGGTAGTCTGGGAGAGACCAAGAAAGATCTCATACCTGAATCTGGGACTGGTGAGGTGACTTTTTCAGAGAAGGTGCTATCTGGGAGCAGTAAGTCTGAATGTGAGCCACAGCTGCTGGTGGGTACTGATGTTCTCTTGCACATGGTGACTGCAAGGATGGAGGTGAGTGGTGGTACCCATAGTGACATCAAGGCAGAGCTGTCAGAAGAGACTAGACTTCCTATGGAAGGGGAGCTGGGGAAGGTCATGAAAGTAGAGTTAAGACAGGCTCATCTTACAGATCCAACATTACAAAGCTTGAGGGAGATGGCTAAGGAGGCACCTGAGGCTCAAGAAAGAGGAGAGTCTGTATACTGGAACAAAGGTTTGTTGTATAGAGAGTGGAGTCCTGGAAGTGGGCTAGAAGGTGAATTAATACAGCAATTGGTAGTGCCTAGAGCTTACTGTCTGCCACTTTTAGCCATAGCACATGACATTCCTTTCTTAGGTCATATGGGCATAAGACATACTAAGAGACATATTATGCAACATTCCTATTGGCTTGGGATTATGAGGGATGTGATAGGATATTGTAGGACTTGTGAACAGTGCCAAAATGTTGGTAAAGCAGGGTACAAGGCTAAGGCTCCATTAATGCCTTTGCCTGTTATCGAAGTGCCATTTCAGATAGTGGTCCTGGATATTGTGGGACCCCTGAGTGCACCAATTTCTACAGAAAAGAAATATATCTTGGTAATAGTAGACTATGCTACCACATATCATAAGGCAGTGACTCTGTCATCTATTGAGGCAGAGAAGGTGGCAAATGCTTTACTAGAAATCTTTAGCAGAGTAGATTTTCCACAGGAAAAACTGACTGATTGAGGTGCCAACTTCATGTCAGACCTGCTGACTTGTTTGTGAAACATTTAAAGATCACCCCCTACTATCCCCAGACTAATGGTCTTGTGGAGATGTTAAACTCTACGTTGAAGACTATGCTACAGGCATTTGCAGCCCGGCATATTAGGGAGGTCTTGAATAGATTAAGTAGGGCAGGATTAACCATTAAACCCAGTAAATGTCAAGTGGATATGGCAGAGGTCAGTTACTTACGACACAGAGTGAGAACTGGTAAAATTAGGTCAGAACCTTTCAAGGTGGAAACTATTCAAGAGGGGCCAGTTCCTGTTCTGAAAAAAAACAAGTGAGAGCATTTATATGGACAGTGTAGTAATAAAGAAATTGGTGCCCAACTGCAGTACTATAGCTGCACTCCTTACTGACCTAACTAGGAAGAATAAACCAGACAAGATAGTGTGGACTACAGACTGTGAACAGTCATTCCAAAAACTTAAAGATATTTTGGGAGGTCCCTCTATGTTAGCCAGCCCAGATTACAATAAAGAATTTATTGTACAGGTAGATGCTTTAAATTATGGGGTGGGGGCTGTACTTAGCTAAGTTTCCACAGAAGGATAAGAGCACCATGTGGTTTATCTGAGCCATAGACTTCAACTGAAAGAGCAGTGTTATGCAGACATGGAGAAAGAGTGTTTGACCATAGTGTGGGCATTGCAAAAGCTGTACCCCTATCTTTATGGGAGAAAATTCAATGTACTCACCCATCATAACCCTTTAACATGGCTTATTAGGGTCAGTTAGCAAAATGCCAAGTTACTGAGGTGGAGTCTGGAATAGCAAGTATATGATATGACCATACAGCATCACGGTGGGGTTAATAATGGTAGTGTGGATGAATTGTTCAGGAGAGTAGTGTGTTAATATTCACAGGTAGACCCATTTTTATTGTGTTGGTTTTTAAGGGTCACTTGAAAATTGTACTTGAGTCATGGAGGGGTATGCGAGGAAAATGAAAACACTGTCATCTGTGTTAGCATGTCTGCAGGAGATTTGTGCATATTCTTAGTTTAACTTGTATTGTATGCCAGCATGTCTAACTGTGGAAATGTAAATAAGTTTTAAGAGTATTTCTCTGTTTATTCAAAATGTTTCAGTAATCTGTCAGTGTTTTGATACATTTCTAATTGCACATGTTTGTGAGAGAGATTCTAAAATAGAAACTGTCCGTTGAGCTTCAGCTGATCAGTAGGTGATGTCATTCGAATGTTCCTGGTTGCTATGTGATTATTTGAACAGATGACTGACAGGAAAAAAAACTTTTTCAGACAGCTGATAGTTTTTTTTTTTAAATAATACAGTTGAGACTGTTAACCTGGACTATAAAAGAGACTGCTGAAGTCAGTTAAAGGGCAACTTTTTTAAGAGTTGCAGTCAGTTACAATGCTGTGCAGTGGATACCTAAAAAGGACTCACCAAAAACTGTAAGCCTGCCTTTGCCTTGGTGTTATGTTTTAGATTAGACCAGGGACAGTATTCTCTAGTTAGATTAGGAAAGTTTAATTATCTAGATAGAGTTTTTCTAAAACAATGGACTTCTATCCTACAGTTTAATTTTATATTTGTGATGATTGAATTCTAGTGTTTATTGAAAATTATTAATTTACATTCTTGTAATCATTTTATTTATTATTAAATCTTTTTCATTACTTTACATTGTGGATGGACAATCATTGTGTTCTTTAGAGATTAGAGCATGTTTATGCCCATTTGATACTCATCAACTCACCTCAAATGCCTGGCTGCTTCTGGTCATAGCTATCATTTATTTTGATCATCCATTGAAGTATATGTAGACCCATCTGACTCTGGTGGCAGCATTACCATTGGTATTGGGGAGGGGACTTAGCTAGAAAGCAGTGTCAGGCTTTCCATACGTGTTTGAGTGTGTGAGATTTGAATGTATTTTGAGTGTGAGTGAGCCAGAGGTCCTAAACTGGAACACATTGCTCTAAAGTGTATAATAAGGGATTACATTTGGAGTGGACAGAGGTATATAGTCCAGTCCCAGGAAACACACCATGTTCCTGTTGTGCTCTTAAATTGTGGAAATTTACTCTTGTGTGCTCTGTGCTCTGGTATTTTCAATGACACTCCCACACTGGAGTCAGTGGTGAGGATTGAGGCTCCTTAATTACTGATCCAGGTTTTAAGTGGAGGATGTCACAATACTGATGGCAGTCCAATGGGATATTAACTGGACATCACAGCATCTTTGAGTGCTGAAATGGTGAAGAAAATAGTTCCCACAAAGTAACATTGAATAATACAATGAAAAGGAAGGGCAAGAAGCCTAATGAATGTTTGTGTTTCTATTTTGCATTCTGTACTAGAGTGGCTACATTTTCAGAACTCCAGAGTGAAGAAAGCAGATAAAGCATTGGACAGGTCTGCTGAGCCATCTTGTTGCTGAAGGAAATGACACGTGTCAGCATAATGAGAAGATTCTCTGTTTATTTTATGACAATTAGCCAGTGTCTGCATATTTAAGAACACTCTTGCAAAATCAATGAAAAAATAAAACTGTATCTAAAATATGCTATACTATTCCAACAGGCATGTCTACACTGCTGCATTCTGTGATGAATTATCCTACATACATTAGCAGCCTGGTATCAGAAACCATTCTACTTCTAAGAATGCCTCAGTGCAAACATCAGTGTTAGCTTCATATTGTTCAAACCATACAAGAGACACACAGAATAAGCAATGTATTGAAATTAACCAAATCTAAGCTTTATATAAGGTTTATAGGACCCCACCAGACTTTGTAATATGCTTGGTAAAAAGTGTAAATCTTTTCTGTACAACAGCATGAAAAAAGGGGGGTAAATCCCACAAAACTTCATATCTCTAAAATGAAAATCCATTGCACATGATCCCAATCAAGCTTCTATTCCATACATAAATAGGACTATTACTTTAGTTACCAATTGTTTTTGTATATAAGGTATATAGCATTAATGCTAATGAACTAGCAACAGAAAGCTACATGTTCGGTGGGACATAGGTCACAGAGAATATGTACCTTGGTGAGACTAGATTACAGTCTCAGTAGCTTTGCTTTTTATTGGCCATTTAGATACTATATGGTAGCAGAAGTGAGGAAATACTTCAGAAGTTAAGACATTTCTGATCCACTTGAGCATTATATTTGTAGAACTGAAGAAATATATTTCTAGAATGTATGTATTTAGAAACATGTCTACAGTTTGGAGTTAGAAAAATGGCACAGCTGCAGAACAAGGAATTCTTACTGCATAGAAATCAGCTAAAAACTGAAAGTTTATTCAAAAATGGAGTAAAAACAGGTAAGCGCTGTGACGTCCATGCACTGGCCCAGTAATCAAGGACCTTCAGTCCTTACCACTAACACCAATGAAGGGCATCCACATTGGGAAGGATAGCAAATACACACACAGTAAAGTACAATTTCCCTTAAGAGCACGCATAGATCACAGGCAGGCTGGGGCTGGTTTCTCCCTTTCTCTCCAGACACTTAATAAGCCTCCCCACTGGCACAGATATAGTGTGGGGTCCTTAGCCAAGGTCCTAAGCCAAGTCCTCCTAGCACTCTCTCTCTGTCCAACCAGTGCTTCGTGTCCCTGCCCAAGTAGCTCACACACACACACACACACACACACACACACACACACACACACACACACACACACACACTATTTGAGATATAATTTATATACAACCACACAGACACTCCTGGGGAAGGCTGGCACAGGTTCACTAGCTGTGCCCCTTCTGTCCAGGCTATAAGGTAGTAATCACTGCCACCAAGACCCTTACTTATCAGCTACTAAAAAAGCCCTTTGTGTTCAATTATTACTGTGCAATATTATTATCCAAATGGTAAGTGCGACTGAGCAGTAAGGCTTATTTGGAGTGGCTTTGTACAGTATCACTATATACATGCAATGTACTCTAGATCTTAAATTACCTCTACACAAAACAGCCACAGTTGAAAGGTTTAAAAATATTTAAAAAATAATAAAAAACAAAAGACAAATCTCCACAATTCAACACAGTGCTAGTCAAGAGTTCAGAGTTCACAGGAAAATGCTTAAATTAATACTGTAGAATAGTCTGACATAAATATATAAAACAGCTAGACTAAACTTACTATTTTCTATCTATTTCTAGGAGAGACACTAAAGTCTAAGATACTACTTACATACAGACAGAGCAAAGCTTGTGCTGGTGAGTGGTCAGTTCTGAAGACAAATGCAAAATGCTCTCTGTCTGTCTCTGAGAAAGTCCTTTAAATTGATAATACATCCTGCTGACTCATATTAGATTACATCATTCTTAACAATTCTCTGGTTTCCAGGCTAACAGAAATGCTACATTAACATTTCTTAGTAAGGTCTGGAAACTACAGCAATTAAAGACATTATATATATAAAATCTAGCAATTAACTCTAGTCTCAAAATAACAGAAAGAATCTGCTGGTTCAGACACCATGGCTCCAAGCCCTGAGATCAAAACAGTCATAAAATACTTGACTTATCAGCTTTCTTACAGCAGAGTGCACTGTTTTTACATTTCTGGAGTTCAACATCCAATACAGTCTTTAAGAGAACAAGCCTGTGGCTTATATTAATATTTACAAATGACAGAATTATCTACAAAATTCTATCTAGCTAGGCTGGCAACCTTCACATATCTTCACATATCCCCCCCTGGAGAACACAAGCTAGTTTTTCAAGTGACCTTTGAGAAACATTGCTTGAGAGGGTTAGGTCTATCTGAATATACCTTACCTCATTCCCTGTCTTGAGAGCCCATCTGCATTGGCGTTGTTACTCCCACTGTGCTCCTGCACTGACATATTATATGCTTGCAACCCTAGGCTCCATCTTAGCAACTTGGCATTTTGCTGGCTGGCTCAGTTTAACCATGTTAGAGGATTATGATCTGTCACTACAGAGAATTTTCTTTCATACAGATAAGGCTGATGTTTCTACGGTGCCCACACTATGGCTAGACATTCCTTTTCTACAGCTGTATAGCATTCCTCCCTGGGCTGGAGCCTACAACTGAGATAAACCACTCAGTGATCTTCTCCCTCTGAAGAAATCTGGCTAAGTACAGCCCCCACCCAAGGGTTTGAAGCATCCACCAGTACAACAAATTCTTTGCTGTATTCTGGACTGGCTAACACAGGGGGTCCTCCCAAAACTTCTTTAAGCTTCTGGAATGCCTGTTCACATTCTATGGTGCCCACTACCTTATCTGGCCTGTTCTTCCTTGTCAGGTCTGTGAGAGGAGCAGCTATTGTATTATAACTGGGGACAAACTTTCTGTAGTACCCTGCTGTCCCTAAGAATGCCCTCACCTGCTTTTTGGTAACAGGTGCAGGCCATGCCTGAATGGCTTCCACTTTGGCAGGTTCTGGCCTGATCTTACCACTTCCCACTCTGTGTCCCAGGTAGGAGACCTCTGCTATTCCCACCTGACATTTGCTGGGCTTAATGGTCAACCCTACCCTCTGTAGTCTGCCCAGCACCTCCCTGACATGTTGAAGGTGCTCTTTTTCCTGGAATGGCTGTAGATGGCAATATCATTTAGGTAAGCAAAGGCAAACCCTCCTGCTCCTGCTAGGATATGATCTACCAGCCTCTGGAAAGTCACTGGGGCATTTTTTATCCCAAAGGGCATCTTTGTAAACTCATACAAGCCAAAAGGAGTCACAAAGGCTGACATCTCTGTAGCACTGGGAGTCAAGGGCACCTGCCAGTAACCCTTGGTAAGATCAACGGTTGTAAGATACTTAGCCCCACCCAGCTTCTCTAGGGCCTCATCGGTCCTAGGCATGGGGTAAGCATCTGAATCTGTGTGACTATTTAATTTCCTGTAGTCCACACAGAACCTTGTGCTGCCATCCTTCTTTGGCACCACTGGTGAGGCCCAGGAACTGTTGGACTCTTGAATTACCACTAGTTCCAACATCTCCTGTATCTCCTCCCTCAGAGTCTGTTTGACCCTCTCAGGCACCCTATAAGGGGTATGCCTAATAGGCCTTTGGGGTCCTGTATCCACCTGGTACTGTACCAGGTGGATGCACCCTGGTTTGCCAGTGAACACATTCTAAAACCCCTGTAACACTGCTCGGATTTCTTAAATCTGGGTAGGAGATAGCTGGTAGGACATTGCTACCCCTTCCACTGAGGTGTCAGTCTGAGCCTCACTGAGGAGATCAGTCACCAGCTCTCCCTCAGACTCCTTCTGAAATCCACTGCAAATACTCAGCACAAGGGCCTCCCTATCATGGTAAGGTTTCATCATGTTAACATGGTACAATTTGTGCTCCTGCTTCCTGCCCAACTGTTCCATCATGTAGTTAGCATCACGTACCTTTCTTAATACCTTGTAGGGTCCCCCCCAAGCTGCCTGCAGCTTGTTCTGTGTGACAGGAATGAGAATCATTACCTGCTGTCCTACAGCATACTCTCTAGCTCGAGCATTCCAGTCATACCATTCATTTTTCTGTTGCTGGGCTTCTGCCAGGTTCTCCTGGGCCAAGCCCATGAGTTCCCTAAGCCTTGTCCTGAGGTTTAGGACATATGCCACAACAGACTCCCTATGGGATTTACACTCACCTTCCCACTCATCATGAATTAAATCTAGAGGTCCCCTCAGCCTATGCCCATTCAGCATCTCAAAAGGTGAAAAACCTCTGGATTCCTGGGGAACCGCTCTGTAAGAAAATAACAGATGGGGCAAATATTTGTCCTACTCCCTCTTAAACTGGTCTACAAATGCCTGTAGCATGGACTTGATTGTAGAGTTTAACCTCTCAGCAAGACTATTAGTCTGGGGATGGTAGGGGGTGGTCTTCATGTGCTTCACCCCACAGTACTTCCACAGACAAGCCAGCAGGTCTGACATGAAAATGGCATCTCGGTCAGTCAGTATTTCTTTTGGGAAACCTACCCTGCTGAAAATCTCTAACAAGGCATTTGCCACATTTTCTCCTTCAGTGGAGGAGAAAGTCACTACCTCAGGGTATCTTGTAGCATAATCTACCACCATTAGGATATACTTTTTCCCCTGTGGACCTTGGGGTCCTCAGAGGCCCCATAATATCCATAGCTACCCTCTGAAATGGCTCCTCAGTCACAGGCAAAGCCATCAAAGGAGCTCTCACCTTGTTTCCTGCCTTGCCTACCTTTTGGCACTGCTCAAAGGTCCTGCAGTACCCTGTTACAGCTCTGGAAATTCCAGGCCAATAGATGTTCTGCATAATATGTCTCTTTGTACATTTTATGCTCATATGGCCTGCAAAAGGAATATCATGGGCTATGGCTAGAAGCGCCAGATGGTAGGCTCTAGGCACTACCAACTGCTGTACCCTCTCACCTTCTAGCCCTTCCTCAGTAGTCCACTCTCTATACAGTAACCCTTTGTCCCAGTATACAGATTCCCCCTTCCCTTGAGAATCAGTTGCCTCACTCGCTACCTGCCTCAGGCCTTGCAATGTAGGGTCTGAGACCTGAGCCTGTCTCAACTCTCTCTCTTTGTAACCCTTCCCAGCTCCCCTTCCACAGTAAGTCTGGCATCCTCTGACAGTGGTGCCTCACTGTCAGCCTGGGTACTACTACTCACCTCTACCTTTGCAATCACTCTGTCCAAGGGAACATCAGTACTCACAAGCAGCTGTGGCTCACCTTCAGTCTCACTGCTACAGAGTAGCTCCCTCCCTGAAGTAACCACCTCATCAGTCCTGGCTGCAAGTATGCAGTCTGTCTGGGTCTCCCCTAGGCTACCAGATCCACATGCTTATCCCGAAGCCTAACTGCGTGTAACTGCATTAACACATGGTACTACCTCATCCAAATCCTTCCCTATCAGGACATCTGTAGGATGGTAGTTTGGTACCCTTGTTTTCTCGAGACAACCTAATATTGGCATTTTGTCTTTCCCACTTACTGGCTCTCTCACCTTTTGTTCCCCACCTTGCCTCTGTGGACATCTATATGCCACATGGCCCCACTGGTTGCATTCAAAACATTTAACCCTAGGTCCTGGATGTGTACCTGGACTAGTGGCTTTCCCTGCTACTGGTAGGTTCTGTTGGAGCAGTCTGGGCTTCCCATCATGGGTTCATTTAGACCCATGAGCAGTACTTGGGGTCCCTTTCCTGTGCAGGGTTGCCCTGCTTGCTAGGTGTAGGTCTCCTTTCTTCCTCAACTCCTCTGAAGTAGCACATTGTCTATCAGCTAACCAGATCCTCATGTCCTCAGGCAGAGTTCTAAGGGCTTCTTCCCACACCAAAAGGTATGTCTGCCCTTCAAAAGTGGTGACCTGATATCCACTCACCCATCTATGAAAATAAGCGCTCAGTTCAGCAACATATACACACACTTTCATCTGCCTTGTGTCTATGCTCACAAAACTTTTTCCTATAAGTTTCAGGTGTTAGCATAAACAATTCTGACAGTTCTTAACAGCAGTATAATCAAAAAAGTCAACATCAGACATTTTGGACAAAATAGTTACAGCTTTACCATGGAATAAGGGGGTCAGAAACCGTACCCAGAGTTTTTGGTCAAAATCATACTGTTTACATACCCTCTCAAACATATGAATTATACTATCAAAATTATTCCCCTCTGACTGCAGAAGGAATTTACTGACCATTTGTGCTTCTGGGGTCCAGTTACTCTCTTCCCCATTACCTCCATGACTGGTAAGGAGTCAGCATCTCCTTTTCATGCTGCCTCGGCCTTTCCTTCTCCTCAGCTTCCAGGCATAGCATTTTCTCATCCTCCTCAGCCTGTAGACATCTCAGTCTCTCTGCTGCTTCTGTTTCCAAATGCCTGGTCTCCAACTCAAGTCTCTTTAGCTCCAGATGGATTTTTAGGTCCTCTGCAGAAAGGTTGAGCTATCCATCCTCTGAGTGTTGTACACCTCCACTGCCAGTCTGATCATCCTCCTGATTGCTGTTTTCTGATGCAGCTGTGATTAAAGCTATAACCACGTCTGCCTTAGTCAGAGTTTCATGCACCAGTCCCTTACCATGGCACATCTCAGTCAACTGGCTCCTTGACAGCTTGCCATACTCCTCTGCTGACATGCTTGCTTGCTCTGCCTGACTAACTAAGCTAACAAAAGAAATAAAACAATTGTGATCTTAACTCTGAATATTCACTGCGTGGCTGATTTAGAGTACAAAAACACCTTCAGTGATCACTGTACACAAGCTACCAGAATTCACTATCCACACCACTACAAACCAATTACCAACCAATTAGTATGTGGTGGGAGGATCCCACCACTGCCAAACAATTAATATGTGCACTGGCTCAGTTATATGTGATGCCCATGCACTGGCCCAGCAATCGAGGAGCCTCAATCCTCACCACTAACACCAGTGAGGGGCATCCACATTGGGAATGATAACAAATACACACACAGTAAAGTACAATTTCTCTTAAGAGTATACAGAGATCACAGTCAGTCTGGAGCTGCATTCTCCCTTTCTCTCCAGATCCCCAATAAGACTCCCCACTGGCACAGCTATAGAGTGGGGTCCTTAGTCAGGGTCCTAAGCCAAGTCCTCCTAGCACTCTTTTTGTCCAACCAGTGCTTCATGTCCTTGCCCAAGTAGCTTACATACACACACACACACACACACACACACACACACACACACACACACACACACACACACACACACACACACATACACACACACACACACACACACACACACACACACACACACACACACACACACACACACACACACACACACTTTGAGATATGATTTATATGCAACCGCACAGACACTTCTGGGGAAGGCTGGCACAGGTTCTCTATCTGTGCCCCTTCTGTCCAGGCTATAAGGTAGTAATCACTGCCACCAGGACTCTTACTTATCACCTACCAAAAAGGACCTTACCAAAGGGTGTCCAATTATTACTGTGCAATATTATTATCCGAATGGTAAGTGTGACTGAGCTGCAAGGCTTATTTGGAGTGGCTTTGTATAGTATTGCTATATACATGCAATGTACTCTAGAGCTTGAATTACCTCTACACAAAACAGCCACAGTTGAAAGGTTTAAAAATATTTAATAAATAATAAAAACACAAGACAAATCTCCACAATTTAACACAGTGATAGTCAAGAGTTCAGAGATCACAGGAAATGCTTAAAATAATACTTTAGAATAGCCTGACATAAATATAGAAAACAGCTAGACTAAACCTACTATTTTCTATATATTTCTAGGAGAGACACTTAAGTCTAAGAGGCTACTTACATACAGACAAAGCAAAGCAAGTGCTGGTGATTGGTCAGTTCTGAAGACAAATGCAAAATGTTCTCTCTCTGCCTCTGATAAAGTCCTTTAAATTGATAATAGATCCTGCTGACTTATTTTAGATTACATAATTCTTAACAATTCTCTGGTTTCCCAGGCTATCAGAAGCTCTACATTAACATTTCTTAGTAAGCTTGCATCTGGTCAGGAAACTACAGCAATTAAAGACATTATATATGTAAAATCTAGCAATTAACTCTAGTCTTAAAACAATAGAATGAAGCTGCTGGTTCAGACACATGGCTCCAAGCCCTGATATCAAAACAGTCATAAAATGCTTGACTTATCAGTTTTCTTACAGCAGAGTGCATTGTTGTTACATTTTTGCAGTTCAACATTCAATACAGTCTTTTCACATTTAAGAGAACAAGCCTTTGACTTATATTAATATTTACAAATAACAGAATTATCTACAAAATTCTATCTAGCTAGGCTGGCAGCCTTCACATATCTTCACAAGTGCTTTCACGTGCAGCTTCATCAGACCTTTCAAGAGCATATAATCAAAGCAAAGTGTTTAAATAGCTTTCTAATTAGGTTCAATCAATAAGAATCATAGTAAGACCTACAGGTAATTAAACAGTCTGTCATCAGTTCGTATACAAGAAACTCACTAACGTCATTTCCAATAAACATCTCATGAAATGTCTCATTCAGAAAAAGTCTCTCACAAGAAAGAAGTATAAAATGAACATAAAAATCAATGTAAAACCTACTAAACACATACATGAATAACCACATATATAACCCAGCAATTAATTTCAGCCCACATATAGCGTAGCAATTATCACTAAAATAATTAACCAAGGTAAAGAATGTGCATAACATAAAATATTAGTACAAGAAAATGTCACAAGTAAGAAATAAGGAG
>NC_056730.1:375158809-375288809 GCF_019279795.1 Protopterus annectens
AACAAACCCTGGTATGACAGTAAATGTATGAGGTTATCACAGCAACATGCCAATATTGGCCCAGTGTTTGTGGCTCCAGTCACAAGTCTGTCAACTTTTGTACATATGTCATGCAGTAAGAGGTGCATATGTTCCATACACCATTATTTATTGACATCATACCTGATAACAAGCCAGTCAGATATCAGACTGCTAGACATGTTATGTACAGTAGGGGTTATTTCTGAGGACAAAACCTGGGCATTCTGTGGTTGTGTGTACTTTACTGGAGTCTGTGTACTTATGGTAATTATTGACAATATGTGCACTGTCATTACACCATGGTACACCCAGTATATGTCCCATGTACCACTGTATGGTGAACACTGTCACCATCAACCATACAGGTAACTGATACCATAATCCAGACCAGTTATGATTGTGCTGTGTGCTGCCTACCTGTAACACATTGGACACACTGACAAGTTAGTTAGCATCGATAGGCCTAGGTCTCTTGGATGTGTGTCTTCCTGTTATGTGTCTGTTAATGTGTATATGATGGTATATCACACTATGTATTGTCCATATACAACCATTACATCCCCCATTACTATACTGTACATCTCTAGGGATGTTCTGCATGTAACATGTAACCTGGAACACACTTCACCCTAAATGTTGTGTGGTGTGTGCAATGAAAGCCACACACGTCATTAGCACTACATAACTAGGTATGGGTATAGTCCCAGTGTAGCCAAGTAAGAGTGTGCATGTATGTGGATGGATCTACATCAAGTTGATGATTATACATGTCTCAGAGGGTCACCTGTCTATGTGGCACAGGCAGTAACTGTTATACAAACCTGTGACATGTGTTCAACTGTACCCAGGATATGTCACAGCCATGGTCTCACCACAGTGCCATACCCCTTGTGGAATATGACTGCAGACCATCCTCCTGCTGACACATGTACACCTACAACACAAATGGATAACATTATAGAGACCACAATCACTCAGTGTTACTAACAGCTATACTGCATCATGGCTGGACAGCTACACTACCTGACATGTATGCATTAAACATTACTCCTGACAACATGTTACACAGCAATACTTCAGTACACTGTAGTACAGTTACCGTGTGCATCAGAACCATATTAGCCTGTCCCTGCATCAATGTTATGGATGACAGGGATGTGGCACAGGAATCATCATATGCACAGGGTGTGTTGTTGGTTTGCCAGGGACAAAGGGTGGGCCATATGTTTGACACCAAGTGTGTGGGTGAGGGGTGTAATTAGTTGAAATGGGCATGGTGATGTGATGTGTGTATGTATGGGGTTGCCCTAGGTGTGTTCGTACAGTGTGTGGGTATGCATGCACACTGTTCTGCCATGTGGCTGCCCTATACAGGTGTTTCTTGGACAGCTGCAGACCATACCTGGCAGGGTGTGCAGTTCACCACTCCCGGCCTCTGATACGTGGACTGTGCCTGCCAGGGGATCCATGGGCAGGTCCAGGTACAGGCCTTGATGTGCTACTCTCCCCTGATGATGAAAGATGTCCGCTGGAACCAGGTCCCTCCTGGGACTGGCCAGAGCCACGTTCACATGGCCTGTTGTGGAGTGGTGTGGACAGCCCCCCCCTGCAGTGCTGCAGCTGGTACTTCCACTACAGGAGCACCTTGGTGTCCTAGTACATCCATGTTGACTGCCAGCTGTTGGTGTTGCTGGCCTACGTCCACGTGGATATCACCCCACTCAGACCACATGTTTGAGCATGGACAAACCATGGTCAATGAGGCCCACCATCTCACCCAACTATCTATTCATGACCTCGGTATAATCATGGAGGGCACCAGAAAGTTCATGGAAGTTGTCACCTGGAGATGAGAGATCAGCCCTCTGCAGCCTCAGGCCCTGTCTTGTGTACAGTTACATATGTGCCTGCACCCCCATGACAGTCCGAAACATGCGGCTGGTGGTACCAGTTGTGGTGCTTCTGCCAGGGGCATGATGACCAGCAGCCCTACCACAAGCACCTTGGTACATCTGCCTATGCGGTGCCCTGCAGGACATCCAGCTATGTCTGCTGTAACTAGACAAAGTAGGCATAGATACCACACTCTCCTGTGCACTGCCACCAATCGCCAACTGTCCCTCTGCTATGGCCACTGGTAATGGGGTATATATAGGCACTGTAACTGTGTGCAGGGTTGGGGTGGCTAAGAGGGGAATGTCAAACAATGGCACAGTTTCGGCCTCTGACAATCCCGCCTGTGCCTCAACAGTACTATCATCATCTGCGGTGTCTTTATGGGCACCAACATCTGATTGCTTGCAGGAGGGACCCTGACCCACTTCGCCACCTGAGAGGGAAAACAAGAAATGCACTTTAAGACCTGTACAGCATTGCATAACAGTACACACACACACACACACACACACACACACACACACACACACACACACACACACACACACACACACTCTCTCTCGCACACACACACACACACACACACACACACACACTGACATTCCACCTTAATACCTACATGTCCCTCAGTTTGCAGACAGTCCCACGTTTATTCACATAAGTTCCCCATCCTGCATTACACTTGGTAACGTACACTCATTACTACCACTCATTAATGTATCATTCCTCTAAATGCCTAGACGAGTGATCACAGCACAAGATCTGTTACTCCATTACCTCCTTGACTTGAGTGGAATAGGTTTTACATGGCCTCACTGCTGTCATCCGGTGCTCACCCTGGGTATGCCTGGGCATTGTGAGCATGGTCCCTATATGTTAGGGGCTACTACATTCACTTCATAATGTCATGCACTGGAGTGTCATATGTAACTATTGTTCAGTACATGCCAGATATGCTGCTCAATCAGCTTATCATGTGGACAACAGTAATATATGGATACACTCCCTGGTGTTGTCTAGTAATTCCCCAATGCATCTGTAGTGCTGCATACATGGGTAGTCATTCACCTTTCTGCTGAATGCAATATTAAGGGTATACCTGGTATCTACTTTCCCTCCCAATGCATGTTCTATGCTTCAGACCTTATTATACTATGAGCTGTCCTGTGATTACATATCAGACAAGTATTCCTGGTGTCTCATGTGTCAGTCCATGTCCATGTACTGCACGATCCCAAAAGGAAGTACTGCCTTATGAATGACCCCAGAATCACACATATGCATACATGGACACCCACACAAACACACACACATGCACACACACATCCCACATGCATCAACCCCCCGCCACTCCACCAGATTACACTTACAGACAAAATAACCCCACACACACACAAACACACACACATACAGGTGAGGTTGCACAAAGATAGTACACATACTCCTCCCATTACCCATCTGTCAACATGCATAACATATGGTACTCAACAGCATGCAATGCAGCTATAGTCAATCCATGCTAGCAACAATATACATGTGTGTGATGCATGGGCTGTGTTAGTAGGTGATGCCCCTTCCCCTGGAAAATACTGCACCCATGTACACAGTATTGCTGTGCACTTGTTCTGTACCCTGCCATGTACTGTGCACCAAACCTCACAGGTGTACAAACCATTGCTGAATGTGTATTACTGTGTCAGTTATGTCTGCTCTAACACTCACAGCCCCTATATGTTTGAGCAACACATACTTGGGATGATATGTGGACAGTTGTCATTTGTGAATGCCTGATGTCTGGTTTACAGATCTTAACATTAGCGGTGCATGTGTGACCAATACAATGCTATTACACTGACAACCATCAGACCTTATCTTGGCTACATGGAGTGTACACACCCTTACTGATATGACGCACTCTTCCTTGATATGCCTTGGGACCAGATCACCACATATATTAACATTACATGAGCCTGATATGTGAGATATGTCCAGTACATTCACATGCAGTGTCTAAGAAATGTGTTAGGTGTGCAGATGCTGACCGCGATGCATACACTCTGTGGGTGCATATGTGTGCATGCCCTTATCCTGATGGTTTGTTACATCTATTGTTATGTGTACTACAGCAGTCACTATTCCTGGTGGGGGGTATACTAGCATGGGACATCTGCATTTGCCAGTATATGGTCAGTTTGCCCTACACATGTCCCCCAACTGTGCATGATTGCAAACCCTACTCATGTGCAAATCCCTTGGAGTTTACACACTGCCGTCACTATTGCTGTGGAATTAAGGTTACATCTGCCACATTCCTGAACCTGACTGTGTGCAGATACAGCCATTATTAGCATCCTTAGGATCCCTGCTGCAGTGCACTGGTGTGTCATGATGACAGACCCTCCCCACCTTCAGCCTTTTTGCAGATGCTTGACAACTATGGCTTACATATGTGTGTCAGTTTGCAGAGTCCCAAACATTGAACACCATGTGTAACAGCCTAGTTCCAGCTAATAATGTGGACCACAGTATTATGTTATGCCATAGTTTAGATCTGTAACAGTTGCCATTGTAATACTGGTATATACACTGTTGTAGCACTGTATAACGGTGATGTTTCACACATGTCCCTACTGTAGGCCATGTGTCCCATCATTATGTTCATCCCTGTGGACACATTTTGCAATGACAGGATGTTAGTTATCTTGCAGGTGTCTGACATACCCTTCAGATATCCCATCATGGTCACCATTGTGATGCAGTGCATTTAACAGCAACAATACATGAACACGCATGGCATGCATTATGGGTAGGTGTGTTAGATGTGTGCATGGAATATACCACAGCAATTACATGCCTGGTGTATTGGCAAGCATGAACATAAACCATACTCACCAGCTGCAGGCTGCTGCCTTGGTGGTATACCAGAGGGACCTACATAATAGTGTGAAAGATGTGATGTCAGTGGCCACAGCTGTGGCATTGCTACAGGGTGGGTGCAGCATTACAGTACATCAACAGTACAAGTCCACAATACTACCACTTAGGCACATCTGTTTGTTACTATTATGCAGCAATAGACTATATTTATGACATCTCACATATGCATGATCTACCTGTACAGATGCAGATGCATACACAACAGTGCTCTACTGATGTTCCCTGTGGCCTTACCTGCATGCTCCTCAGCTGGTGTGTGGATCACACCCACCTCCACAATGGTCTCTGAAAGTTGATGGGTGTGCGGTCAGGCAGGTGCCACAAGGTGGGTGAGGAGCTCCTCAACACTTGGGGGAATGGATGGCATGACCCCCTCCATTGTAAGGTAATCCCCCTGGACTGCAGTAGCACACTGATGAGCATTGCAAAGCAGGTCAGTACAATGATGCCGGACCTGCTCATAATTGTGGTTATGCAGGCCGACATCATTGACCCTGTGGACTAGATTGTTCCACAGGACGGTGAACTCCTGCTGCTCAAAGGCTGTCCTGCTGAAGAGAACCTGGTAGTGCTGTATCAGGTGGTTCAGTATGACCTCATTTTCCGCTGCTGAATACCCTGGTAAATGGCTGTGGGACTTCTTGCCTGAAAGACATAAAGATGGAAACAGGTCTGAGCAAGTCATACAGCAAGGTTACCATAGTTCTTAATACACATCTCTGTCTCCCCCTCCCACCATTCAGTGACAACAAACTGTTCACACAACTCAATAGGTATGGCTACAGCTTACCTACCATTGGGACATATATTGTATCTTACCACACTTTGTGCTACATGATTGTAGCCATGTTCCCTGTGGGGACACTATCATTATTGGCCTGTTATGGACTGTTTCATCTGCATGCCATTGTCAGGGCCACTATGGTTCCATATATGCATGTGGTATGCTTGCTATGTGATTGTTGCACATCTGTCGTTCTGTGTTATTGAGGATATCTATGCATGCTGTTGGACATGTTGCTGCCCACATATGTTCTATAATAGTGACAAAATAGCATGTTTAGGCAATAGTTGCCAGCAGAACCACCTCTCCCACCTCATCTAGCCATGTTACCAGGTCACATCACATGTGGGACCCACCCTGGGGCCTCTTCATCTACTGGTCCAGCACTACCTTCAGGTGGAACCACCTCAGGGGATGGTGTCCTCCCTAGGGGCACACACAGACATGATCCTGTCACCCGTGGTCAGGTCTAGGGTCTGTTCCATAGGGGGATTCACAGAAACTTGTGGGATGTGCTACAGCATCTTGAGGCCCCCAGTACACAATCACAGGGTCCACATGCTCTACCTGCTCAGCCTCCAGGCCAGGCACCTTCAGGGCCGAGGAACTGCTGTTCTGACTAGCAATGTGTGGGGGCCTTATTCCCATTGTTTCCATATGGGGGCTCATGGGGCTTCCACATCGCAGACCACACACACACACACACACACACACACACACACACACACACACACACACACACCATCCAGGGTGTTTACCCACCACATGTGTCATATACCACCCTGGTAGGCTGTCCTCTATATAACCAATCCAAACCACCTCTACAAATATACCTGCTATCCTTCCCCATATTCACATTCCCTACATCACAGACAAGGGCAATGTTGTCCCAACAAGCGGTAAACATGTGACATAACCGTCCATGTTGCACACACTTACAGCTGTATACATCTGTGCGTATTGCTATGTGTGATGTTCCCTCACACATAGCATGCAGCACTGTGGTAGAAATATACAGGGCATCTATTTATATACACATGTGTGTGTGTGTTTGTATATATGTAGACATACACACACACACACACACACACACACACACACACACACACACACATATATATATATATATATATATATGTGTGTGTGTGTGTGTGTGTGTACATATATTTTGTGTTGTGTATGTATATATATATATATATATATATATATATATATATATATATATATATATATATGAGTCTACATATGGGTATCTGTATATCTGTAGACATACATGTATATATATATATATATATATATATATATATATATATATATATATATATACACACACACATATACATACCTATATATGGGCTATATTCAGACATCAGGTCCACAATCTCTAACTCTCCTTCTTGCACAGCTGCACTGTTCTGGCCTTGCTACAACACACACAGGTGCCACATATGGACACAGCCTAACATTAGGGGGTATATATAGGGCCAGATTGCAGGTACGCCTATTACACACCTATGGCATTTCAGCATGCTACAATACATGTTAACCTGAGTGTCCTGCAAGTGGTGGGCTCTGGAACCCACGTGTCCATCACCATGGCATTACTTCCACCACCAGCTATTGGTCACAGTAATATACATCCTTTCCATTACACAACACACACTATGTTGGCTTACATCTTGTCAGTTAGTGCTGCTCTGCACAGTTGACGGGTATGGCCCACTACCCCCATGGACAGACTCTATTGTCCATAGCAGTAGTTCAGCTGAACATCATTAGAACAACAACACCTGATGACACATATATATATATCATTCCACATCATCTATCCCAGTATTATGGACCAAGTACTACAGTCAATTACATGCATATATACTTCACATACCTGTTGTGGGAATGAGGTCTGTTTTGGTTGGCTTCCTTGTAGGAGTTTTTTTTCTCCTTGCCTTTGGCCTTAGCCTGCTTTCCTTGTTTCTGTTTTGGTTTTGGTTTTGGTTGTGGTTCTGTTTTCTCTCTCTCTCCCTCTCCCTTTCCCTCTTTCTCTCCAGTAAATGGATTGAGCTTCTAGGAAAATATTGCAGCAAGGCTTTTGTAAGTGATGCACATGATCAGGTGATGGCCTTTGCACCAATCAGTGTCCTCCACTTGCTACTTACATGCAGCATGCTGTGTAGTACTTCCAATTACCACCGTCATGGCAACCCACTACTATAAATCCCTACATCATGTGGGCATGGTCCCTTTACCTTTCCTGTATGGTGGATATCCTTCCTGTGTGTGGGCAGCAGTGTAGCAGACAGTAGGTAGCAATACCTCTTAGAAGAGAACTTGCACACTCAGGCCAGCTACATATTTGTATGAGGTTCCAGAACTACAGAGTGTGAGTAGTGTTGTTATATGGATTGTATAGCACCAGTGTTACAAGGTTTGTGTGTACATACTAGTTTAACATGGAATGCAGTCTTGTCTGGAAGTGTGTGTGTGTTGAGTGCTATCAGTACATGGCTACATCCATTTGTGTTTCTGACTTCATATTCCTGACTAAGGGTACGTTGCAGACTATTCTTTTACACCAGCAACTTGCTTAGTGTATAACAACAGTATTTCACATATGGGCCTGTGTTCTGGCCTCTGTCCTCCACCTACATACCAGGCTTTGTCCATATGACATGCTGTTAGGGGTTGTTATGTAGTGGCCTGTGAGTATGTCATGCTGCCATTCCTGCCATCATTCCACTGTGGTTGTGGCCCCCCACACATACTGTGGGGTTGGGTCCATATATGTGTGGGCTTCATCTGCACAATACATGTGGGCTCTTCTGCAGTCCAGAGGTCCATGTATGTAACAGTGGTTTATGCCCCTGTATGTCAGTCTATGGGGGGATGCACCATAACTAACCTAGGCTGTTACAACATGTGAGAGATATCAGGAGTAAGCTGCCTTAAGGTATCTGGATGTACATTACCATACAATTTGCCTTGGGAAAAGACAAGCCTACTGCTTCCTGCCATACAGACTGTTCTGTTTGTCAGTGTGATTGTGATGGTTTCAGTTATGCCTTGTTATGTAACAGATACATCCCATTGTGTCAACTGAAGTCTTTTCCCCCTAGGGATTGTGTACAGAGTGTAGTTAGAGGCTGCTGGACTATATATCTGCATTACTTACTGTTGATTGATTGTTATCCTGTGGCCCAGTCTGTCTTTACTATTGTACTACTTAAAGGCCTTGGCCTGGACAGGAACATATATTATGCTTTCCAGAATACTGTATTAATTGATCTGTTTTAGAGTTTCATTAGTCTGTTTATATGTATTTCAAAGTCTAAACAGCTATATGACATGGCATATACAACTGTAATAGTACAGAAATAAAGCTTTCTCATGTATGCAAACCTGTGTCTGGTGTTATATCCTTTGACCTCTCTGTGGGTATATGTTTCAGGCAACAATTGTCTTTTGTATGGGTGACTCATACAGTGTCCATTTGATAAGGTGGCAACAGTAGGAATACTGGCTGTTCCGTATGGTGTGCACCCTCTAAATATGTATCTTCCTACACATATCACTGTGTGTGTATGTGTAGTTACATATATATCTATATATATATATATATATATATATATATATATATATATATGTGTGTGTGTGTGTGTGTGTGTGTATCTGCATATATGTGTGTACATGTATCTTAGGAATGTTTATTGCTTCCACATTGTACCTTCCCTATGGTAACCAGACTGTACTGCATGATATGTTATTGATACCAGCCTGACATCATACAGGTGGGATGGATTACTGTTAACATCTTGTGCCCATGTTGTGTTGGGTCCTGGTTATGGGACTTGCAACAGTTGGTATTGTATTGCAGGGCAGACCTGTTTGGCTGTGTGTGTGTGTGGGGGGGTAATATCAATACGTACAAGATGTATGTAGCTTGGGACCCCTCACCCCCATTAACGGTGCCTGTGGTCATACATGTATGTATGTTCTCTTTTATATCTATAGCTATATATTTGTATTTATATATATATATATATATATATATATATATATATATATATATATGTAGACATATATATCTATAGACATATATATGTAGACATATATATCTATAAATGTATGTATATGTGTATATATATATATATATATATATATATATATATATATATTTTTTTTTTTTTTTTGATAGAACTATATATACAGACACACATACTATTATAACCTGATAGTCATTTTTTTGTTGACTGTAATGGGATTTTGTTACATTTTATTCACTGAGGAGCTTTTCTCCCGGGGTCTCTGCTGAAAATGAACCAAAAACTCAGTCAGACTAACATGGTTAACACGTGTAAAATAAATAAATACATAAATAAATATATACATCTACATGTTTAAATACATTTCCTGTACTGTTGAATAACTGCTCTGGATGATATGTTTGTGAAAACAGCAGGGCTATATATATCTGACATGGTTTAGTGGTAAATCACTTTGGCTATGGTGTGCAGGGTGTTGGGTTCCAGCCTTGCAGAAGCTGTTTATTTTGTTGCTGGGTAGAACAAGGCCTGTTGGATACAGAGTGATTAAGGCACTTTTAAGCAGTTGTAAGCAGGTTTGCATGAGTTTGCGTGAAGGTAAGCACTGCTAACTTCCGATTATAGTTTCTTATACTGATTTAGCTTCTTGATTGCTTAACCTGTGTAGGCATTGCTTACCCCCTTGCAAAAAGGCTTAAATCTGCTTACTGCTGCTTAAAAGTGCTTACTCCCACTTACCCCCATGCTAATTTCTTTAAAAGAAATGAAAAAAGTTGATAGGAAAGTGGTGAAAAGGGGCACAATGAAGGAAGGACAGTGGGGAAAATAGCTAGAGATGTGCAGGAAGGGTATAGGGAAGGTCCATAGCTGCCCATTTCTTCTACAGCAACAGCTGTGCATATACACTGAATTTGGAGATAGATTTGGGCACTCATACCCCTGAGAGAGGGGTGAGGACAACAATAATATGTTGTTAAGCCAATTAGACCAGATTACATGTGTCCAGTGGACATGTGTGCAAAATGGACAGCTATGTATGGGGTGAGATTTTTTTTCTTTTGGAAACAGATTGCCCTTTTTTTTTTTCAGGTGAGAGTGGGATGTTGGGGAGGGACAGTAAGCATATTTGGGGAGGTAGGTTGGGTAGGTTAACAGACAAGACAAACAAGATGCATACAGAGGCATTATATGACACATGTGGGGGGTAACCTTGATGGGGAGGGATTTGGAAAATCGGAAGCCCATGAGCCCCCTAGTGGAAACAATGGGAGTGAGGTCCCCACCCATGGGAAGTCACCACTGCACGTTCACAGCCCCGAAGGTGGCTGTGCTGGGGGCTGAGTAGGAGGGCCAGGCCAACCCTCTAGTTGCGACACATGTCCCTCAAGCTGGCATAGCAGATGTCTGACCTCCCTGTGGAGCTCGCTACACACCACAACCCAGACCTGGTGATGGGTGACAGGTTCCTGTCTGTGCCCACTCCCAGGGGGTGCACCCCATCCCTTGAGGTGGTGCCACCCGAAGGTGGTGCAGGACCAACAGATGAGGAGGTCCTGGGTTGGGCCCCAGATGTCCTGGTTCCCGGTGCCATGGCCAGCTGAGGTGGGACAGATGGGTCCGCCGGGACCGGCCTTCCCAAACGTGCTATGGTATTTCAATTTTATCAACATATGTGGGTTAGTAATATTCAACACATTCCAGGATTAGGTATAACAGCATGCATAGATATTCCCATTAACCCAAACACCAGATATGGAACAGCTGCATAGCAAACAGAACACATGCATATATGGGACCACAGTGGTCATTACAACAGCATGCAGGTACATTGATGGCAGCATGCCACCAATGTGGGAGTATTTCAACATGGCACATGCATAAAAACAAATTTAAATAATTATCAAACAATAGGACATATGTCCCAACAGTAGAGTTAATTCAGCACATACTGATTGAGTTGTGCATTTAGTTTATTGTTGCAGATATGGTGGGGGGGGGAGATGTCAATTAACTAGTATATTCCTGTAGTTCACATTACTTTCCTAGTCAGTGCTGTGATCTGTACCTTACAGATATTAGTGCATTACCCTATTGCCTTATTTTGGACAGTGGTATGGCTGTCGACAACTATATACATGAACTGAGTTTTACCTGCAGTATACACCTCTTACCTGGTATACCTGTGGAGGTATTGTTTGTTAACACTACCTAACTGCTTCTACACGTACTCCCAGATTCCAGGTTGATGTTATGCACATACCTGTCCATCTCTTTTTGCACACACTCTGAGCATGTCTTCACCACATGCAGGTGAACTGAGACATATTTCAACTATTGCCCTCTTAAACCTTTAGTGAATTGTACAGTGACAAGTTTGTTTTATTTGACATTTTCCAAATATGTACAGGTCTGACAGTCAGTTATATGACATGAAATGCTGCCTGCATGTCAGAAAGTAGTAAAATTATATGGCAGGGGGACAGGGTAACAGCCAGCAGATATGGGCCGAATAACTGGACATTCTGGATATTTCTGTACACTTGTGGAGTATTATTCTGCATACAGCTTACTACCACTCCCAGGATCTGATCCATGGCTGTGTCTGCTAAAAATTAAACATTGTCCATCACAGCTGAGTGTGCTATATAGATATTGCTGTGTATCTCTTGTCTGATTTCTGTCTATAATTCTCCTGTGGTTTTGCATTCTGCTCTTGTAATTACAATAGTCTTATACAGGATTTCCTAGACAGTTGTATTATGTAGCAGAGTGTGGGTGACAGTGATGAGTGATACCTTATTATTCTGAGCAGCTGCAACACTAACAATACCATACAATACCAGAGTAGAAAGTACCAAGTACAAGTACAAGTATCAATCTTTTATTTATAGGCACAGTGTTCATATCTGACAGACCTGTGGGAGCAATGTTTGTTAGCACTACCTGCATGTTACCACACAAATTACCAGTTTCCCCATTAGTATTATGCACATATGTCTCACTCTTTTACTGTACACACTCTGGTAACAGCTTGACAACATGGGGGTGGAGATGGGACGTACTTGGTTACTTTCTCTCATAACATTTTGGGGAGTCGCTAGAGTGACATGTTTGTTTGTATAGATGTCTGACAATCAGTTGTATGTCTTGTATGCTGTCTAAATGTCTGAGATCATCCCACTGATTTGCCAGGGGGACAGGGTGACAGGCAGCAGCTATGGGCCAATTTACTGGACATTCTGGACATATCTGTACAGTTGTGGGGTATGATTCTGCATACAGCATACTACCACTCCCAGAATTCGAACCATGGCTGTGTGTGCAAAAAATCCAACAGTCCACATCGCAGTTGAGTGTGCTATTTGGATTTTGTTGTCTGTCTTTTCATTGTTTTCTAAGTCTCTATCAGTTGTACTATTTGACCTCTTGGGATTACGACAGTCATATACAGACATTCCTACACATTTTATTTATGTAGCACAGTGTGGGCAATAATGCATACTACAACAATACTATTAAGTGATTGCAACTCTACATTACCATATGATACCAGAGTGAACACATGCAGTCCAGCAGTTAGACCTTTATTGTCAGGCTATTGTGCTTTTATTTACATACAACCTATATGAGACTCTTCCTCCCCTATTCTCTGGTGTATGCAGTAAATGCCTTAAAAAATACAGGTTTTATACAGGCAATTAACGTACTACTACTTTTAGATTTATTTCCTATGACAGTACATGCAAGAGTATTACTAACCTGCCTCCTGTCGCAACTGCTGCAGTCTATAGCCATGGGCTTCCTGGTTCGCAGCCCACTCACCTGCCACTGTGAAAGACATATGAGGAATATTTAGCCATACCTATCCATAATGTACATAAGCTGGCAATTATTAAACAGGTAGTGGACTGATACTTACACACAGCTGGGACATCCCCTGTCCTCCTAGCCTCTTGGATCCACTGATCCAAGAGATCCCCCTTTCTCCGCTTCAGGTCAGCATAGTGATGCCTGACCTGCTCAGCAGTTCAGAGTATGCCAGTGGCACTGGTGAGGTCACAGGTGAGATGGTCTCAGGCTTCCACTTTGTATTGGGAACCCTGGTACTGGCCCTGCAGCAGTCTTCTGGTCATGTCATAGACTTTCACAAGTAGTCCTGCCATGACTCTGGACTCCTGGATGCCCCAGCACTGCGCCCAAAAGCGCACACCCTCTCCCATTCCAGGCATAGTGTCTACAAGGGGAAGCTACAACCAGTTACGAGATGTATTCCCACCTGTTGGGTTTAAAATGGGCTGGTTTCCTGCACTCTGCTGTGATTGGATGGTTTTGAAAATGCTAAGCTATGTGCAAACCTGCTTAACTAAGGTTGGCATTGCTTAAAGGGGTATACCAATGGGTAGACTGAGTTAGCTGGCCTACACATTGCTTACACATACTTATCTTAGCTGTGCAATGCTTAGCATTGCTTAATATTTAATTTGCATTATATTTGCATTTTGGCATTGATTTATTATTCATTACATGTTGTATATATGTTTGGTATCCATGATTCATGTGTACATACACTGCATGGGTTCCTTGTGTTATTAGGGGATTTGAACACTTTATTACGATGACACCTCACATCTGGGCTTAATGCAGTACTCCAGTTCACATATTATGTCCTGTAGCAGGTTATACAATATAAAACTGTATATAGATTCCTTTCACATGTTCAATTTGTATTTCCTATAATGAGGATCTGTTTGGTCATACCTCAATCTTATATACTGCTGTGATGGCTTAGTGGTTAACTACTGTGACTATAGTGTACAGGGTCCTGGGTTCAAGACCTGCAAAGGCTGTTTATTTTTTTCTGGCCAGAACAGCGGCTGATGCATACAGAGTGATTAAGGCACTTTTAAGCAATTGTAAGTGAGTTTGCGTGGGTTTGAGCAGGTTTGCACGTAGGTAAGCAATGCTAACCTCTGGTTAAATATGTTTACAGAGAGTTAGCTTCAATATTGCTTAACCTGTGTGCACATTATTTACCCCCATACAAATGGGCTTAAACTCGCTTACTACTGCCTAAATATGCTTACTCCTGCTTACTACTGCTTAAATATGCTTACTCTTGTTTACTAGTGCTTACTCCCGCTTACCACTGCACTAATTTAAACAGTAATGTCTAATAGTTCTTGGGAAGGTGGTGGATTTGGAAACTGTATGGATTTATCATTTATTACACATTTTACCTTCCATTTGTATCCCTGATTCTTGTGTACATATACTGTATGGGGCACTTGTGATTATCTGTGGACTTTACAACATTATGATAATGACACCTCACATCTGCATTTAATGCAGTATTCCAGTTCACAAATATATGTTATGTCATAGGTTATGCAACAAAATAAACTGATCATAAAGTGATTTGACATGGAAAATGGATTGTACTGGAGTGGGATTCGAACCGGGAATGACTGCACGTTTGCACTGCCCACTACACTATTGCTGTACTGCTTCATTTACATATATCTTGCTTTTTATCCTCTTGTGCCATTTAAGCTGCATTAACTTTAGCTAAGTGATGGACAAACCCACGCAACTACGGTTAAATTTAATCTGTTTTATAAAAAACGCTTCTTTATATTTAATGTTTTAACTATTGCTCTTGTAAACTTGGGGGGATGTTGCTGGGGGTATGTGAACACCTATGAGCAGTCTCGCTCATTCTTATTCATACACTGCTGTTCTTCATTGCAGGGGTGTGTATATTCTGAGACCTCTGCTTTCAGACATGCCCCCTGCACTCGTGCATGCTCCGTGTCGCTCAGGCAGCGTGCCTTCATTGATATGCATGGCGTCCTGCCATCCTGCTCCTAAACGGCCGCTTCCATGCAGGACTAAGCTAGTCCTGCATGGAAGGATAGTGAATCCGGGGGAATGACTTAGTTTATTCATTCTTTGTATCAATTGTGGCAGTATCAACTGAAAAAATAACTGCAACAATATCTGAGTAGTTGGAAAATAATTTAGTACAACTGTCTCTAGTACTTGGAAGATAAACAAGTTAACTGCATTTTAGTTCAGAGCCTCTCTTGCTACTGAAATTGTAGTCATGTGGTACAAGTAAACGTAACTTACACTGAACGGGATCATTTTCCAACTACTTCTCTGGGGCCATGAGTAGTTTGTTTTTTCAACAAGACTTTTCAGCAGTGACATGGCTGCTTTCAGAGTTAATTCCTGTCTAAAATAATTTACAATTTACACCGTTTTCCTAATACAGTGGTAATCTTATTTTTATCATCATAATATGGTGTGGGAAATGTCAAATTTTCCCTTTAAAGTCTGTTTGAGTATAAACAGAGAAGGTATTTTTATATTAGCTTGTATTTTAAGACCTCCTTATAAGAGTTCTGCTTTCTAGCTGCATTTAACAAATCTGCATGCTGTCATGGCAGATTGTTTAACATGCACTCCAACTGAACTGCACATTCATGTTGACCCTCACATCTGGTCTGTGGAAATGTTATTAATAAATGGTGTTTGAGGATACTAGTGAAATACAATCAACAGTCATGCACTGTGAGCTGCAGTAAAATGTCATACCCAGTGAGATACTTTGAAGACTATGAAATTATAAAATGCACTAGTATTCAATTGCTGATGGATGTAAACTTTAGAACAGAATCTCTGCAACTGATACATAATACTGTACATCATGCAATAGTTCAGTTCATCTCTATACTTCTCCACAACAACATACCATCATCTGTAAAGCAAAAGACAGTAAAGTCATCAGCTGCTGTTCTCGGTTCTTTAGAAACTTTCTTTCTTACAAATTTCCCATGCTACTATAAATAATGCATCCATGGCTATTATGTTCAACTAAAGAAAAAAATCGCTCTTTGAATAAAATAATTTTATTAAGTCGTGTCCAAGTCTGTTAGAACTCTCTGTGAGTTTTATATATTCCCTTTAAGTATTTCAGTAGCGCTGACAGTTAGGAACATGGAAAATAATTAATTAGCAGTAACCACAATATCTGCACATTTTATGGCAGCATAAACAAACGGTGTGTGGCAAAGTGTTGTAGTGATCAATGTTTTTCCTCTTACAGTTTTGAGACCTGGGAACTCAGGTTTGAGCCTCGTGTCTGATTGTTTTTTTTGTATGAGTATTTTCTCCCCCATGTCTATGAGGGATTATTTAGGTTTCCTTCGAAAGGCATATTCCTTAGGTTTGTAAACTTCACTATCTGTGCTTTTACCCCGTATGTCACTGATCATGAGTCTAAGGAACTTACCAAATTAACATATAACCTAATAAATAAAAATAAAAAATAACCTACCTCTAATGACACACTTCCTGCCTATGTGCTACAAAGATAAGCAGCTAACAAATAATTATAAGTAACTTCACTTTGCATGAAGAATGATTCCATGAAATATTTACTAGTACAGTTAACAGGTTAACCAAGACACCAATGAAGTGTTTGTACAGTTTTGCTTGCCAAATCAGTTTTGTGATATTTAAATTGTTTTGCTCTTGTTCTGCTTTGTTATCCTTACCACATAGAATCTATACTGTCAGTAATGCTATACATTTGCTTATTAAAGTTTTTGCTTCATGTTTTTAGTATCTGCCAAACTTTGATTATTACTGCCTTTAGTGAGGGTTGTTTGTAGGCATCTTAATGCTTTCTGTTTCTTTTTAATGAAACTAAAATAATGTTGTTTTTCCTATTACCATTGTTAGTGCTTTTTATTTCCCTGAGAATTTAGGCAATACACTTATACACTTATTAGCAAAAGTAAAAACTTAGCAATAGTATGGCTGCTCATAGTCAAGCAGACATGAAAAGATGCTTTCCAGCTAAGGCATATTCTTTTCATACCTGGGGTATCAGTGTTGCTATCAGCATGTTGACTTCCTTGCACACATTGCATTTACATTTGGCAAGACTGATTGCAGCTAGATAAAGTCACAGGTTCAGTATAGGTTGAAGCTAACAAGCTATCTTTCTTCCCTGCTGGAGAGATAGGTTCCTGACCCAGAGACTCCCCAGACTCTGGAATAGATTGCCCATACATGTCAAGCAGAGTGCCTCTTTGGCCCTCTTCAAAAGGAACCTTGACGATTGGATGGGAGAAAGGAAATTCACCCCGGGGATCACGTCAGTCGCCCTGCTAGACAGGGGTCCAGGGAAGTAAATAGTGTGGGAAGAAATAGCCAGGGAATTGTTATGGATAGGCTTGTATAGGCCCTAGGGCTGATAGCCTAATACCAACCTATGAACCTATGAACCTAATTTACGCTTGTAGGTTCATAGATTCTTTAGAGATTACTAAGATAACAACCCTGGAAGGGGGGGGGTTAAGCCTAGCCATACTTCCTAAATGTATCTGACAAGGTTTGATCCCCTACGGTTATTTTACAAGATATATCTAGGCCTGGACATGGGTGCTCAAGCATTAACATGCTGCCTTTGTCTAATGGAGACATAGGTGCCATACCACGGTAAAAACAGAAATACATTTTAAAAACATCCACTCTGTCAGTAATCTGCATTATCTTTGCATGGTCATAGGGATGCCAGTGCCTATTCCATTAGCAAAAATTAAATTATGCATGTCTACAATAGGCAGTGCAATAGCACACTGGGTTGCATTGCAGTCTCCCAACAGGGGTTTTTCCTGTTTAATTATCGGTTGGGATTACCTTGTCTGCAGAGTCTGTATGTCCTCCTCTTCCATGTGGAATTTCTCTTGGTAATGTGGTTTCTTCTCACTTCCCAAAGACATGCAGTAGATGAATTGTCTTTCATCAAAAAGCCAGTGAGTTAATGTGTGTGTGTGTGTGTGTGTGTGTGTGTGTGTGTGTGTGTGTGTGTGTGTGTGTGTGTGTGTGTGTGTGTGTGTGTGTGTGTAGTTGTGTGAGTGTTCTGTGACACACCAGCATTGAAACATGGAACGTAACTATTCAGCTCCATGTATTACATACATGCACACATCCACTCACACACACATATATATATAATACACACACACACACACACACACACACACATATATATATATATATATATATATATATATATATATATATATATATATATAAAATTATAATATAATATATATGTCAGTAGCTCAATAGACTGCACACTTGCCTTACCAATAGAACATTATTCTGCATGCATTGTTCCCACAGTTTAAATTTATTTACATGTAATTTGCTCCTACCCCTTTCCAAAGATCCCACTTCTACTTCTATCTTGATATAATACTCAATACTTCAAGTACCATTGGTTTAGACTTTGATTTTAATTTTAAAGTAATTGCTTTTTTAGAAGCCACCATAATTAAACTTAACAAGGCCTTACTATGTCTGGGCAATTGACATCCTGTATCCCAGCTCAAAAAATAAAGTCTGTAGTTATGCCCATTTGCCTACCCAAAATTTCCAACAGAGTACTCTGTAGGGAATTTTTAAAGTCTGCCAACCCATTATACCCCCAAAACATATGTTCCCAGTTATTACTTTCTTCCCCATCACACCTTCAACATTTGCCATCTACCTGAGGAAAAATTCTTTGAAGTCAGCTTGGGGTATAAAAATATCTATGCAAACACAAGCAAAAATCCTAAATCTTCTAGACTATGTTGCATACTCAGGTGTCACACATATGCCCCAAATTGTTCTCTTGTAAAATGCTTATCCAATCTTTCTTGCCAACCTTTTCTAACCTCATCTTACTAATTGCTGCAGTTATTGTGCAATATTGTATATACTCTACTAATTTTCCCATTTTTAACAGCAGCTTCTGTTCCAGATTCAACTAAAAACTCTACCAGAGCAGGTCTTTCTCTTAGGATTCCTCTATCCTTTTCTCTTTGCCCATACTCTGACATCAGTCCCTGGTAGGGAAGGCAGTCTCAAGCCTGCAGCCCAAGTGTCTTCTTTGCCTCTTCCCATTCTATTACCTTTTCCCTCTCTGATTATTTGCTCTAAATACATTTATCCCTTCACCAGTTTTCTTCAGTAAATTCCAGCCCCCTCTTGCCTGTCCTCTGTACCCTTAAACTCAGTCATCTCTATCAGTAAAATCTAATTTCTCCATTCTTGTGTTGGCTTAGTTCTTAGAATACTTTCTGCTACTTTAAGAATATAATATTTAGGCACAACTGTTGTTATTCTCCTTAAGGATCTGCATCTTTAATCACACTGTCTCCTTATTTCTCGAATTTCTACCCTGTTTCATCATCATCTCTTTCCACTTTGAATTATGGCTTTCTGCTTGTGCTATGGATATGAGCCTTCATTTTGTAGCTCTAAAATATCCCTTCAAATCAAGTAATCATAAACACCTTGTTCTATTGAAAGGATCTACTTATCCCACTTGACCCTTGCTCCCCCCACCAGTTAAATTCATTCAACTCTTTATTAATGAATTATTGTACACAGCTTATTCTCTGTACATAAAACTAAAGGGACTAAACACATTTTCATTGCTTGCATCTTGGTATCCATATCCATAAAGAAGAGCTTCCAGTTTCTCGGTTTTTGTATTATCTTTTGTTTATTCTCTTCCCACATATGTTCTGCTGCCATAACAGAAGCCTTTTTAATCTGTACTCCTAAATACTTAATTTCATTGTCCTTTTCCAGTTTTATCAGGTACAAAATAGTATCATCTGCAAATAAAGCCATCTTGTCTTGATTACCATATCAATTATAACCTTGAATTTCTTAGTCTCTCATATTCTTTGCCAATCAAGTCAAAGTCAAAGTTAACTTTATTGTCATTTAGAACTGCCAGTGTAGCCTAAATGAAATTTTGTGCATCAGCTCAATTCTTCAGATTACAAAGGAGAGTGAAGCAACACATACAAGTAGAGGAATAAACATAACTAGCAAATACAGCACTATTCCCTGTACATGCAAGAAAGAGCACATACATTTACCAACACTCATATACAAAAAGAATACCCTCCCCTGAGTTAAATTAACTATCCTATTTAAGTAATCCAAAACACACTACTGATTGATCAATGCCTAAGTTATTTGTCTAATATTGTACTTGAGTGAGTTAAATAATACTAAGGATATAATAAATAAATGTTGCCCTTACTCACAAATAAATAAAAATTGACTTGGTACTAGTGCCCGAGTTCAGAAGTCTAATCACTGTAGGGTAAAAACTGTTACTGAATCTTGTAGTCCTGTAGTGGATGCTGCAATATCGATGTCAGATGCTTAACCAGTCCATGCACAGGATGATTGGTGTCCTGTATTATTTTGGTGGCCTTTGAGATGCTTCTTGCAGAATAAAGATACTGTATCAATGTAAGACTGGAACCTATTACCTTCTCTGCAACCCCCACCACTCTGTAGCTTCTTCCTTTCTGTAACTGTGCAGCTTCCAAATCACACTGTGAAGTTGCAGGTGAGGATGCTATCTACTGCAAATGTATAGAAAGTGGAGAGAATATGAGGAGAAAGCTTAGCTTTTTCAGCCTTCTTAAAAAGTGGAAGTATTGGTGCAGTTTCTTGACCAGTTGGCTGGTGTTTCCCAATCAAGAGAGATCCTCTGATATGTCTACACTGAATAATTTCATACTCTTAACCCACTCCACACTCTCTCCATTCATCCTGAGCACTGGGTGGTTTGTTCTCCTTTTCCTGAAGTTGATGATAATCAGTTTGGTCTTGCTTACATTTAGGTCAAGGTTGTTCACCTAGCACCAACTAATCAGAGATGCCACCTCCTCTCTATATGCCCTTTCATCCTTGATTGTGATGGGCCCACGACTGTGGTGTCATAAGCAAACTTGATGATATGGTTGGACTTGTGCTTAGCATAGCAGTCGTGGGTCAGTATGGTAAACAACATTGTTCTGAGAACACATCCCTGTGGAACCCCGGTGTTAATGGAGATGCACTTTGATGTGTTCTTACCTGAACCCACCCTCTGTGGTCTCTCAATCAGGAAGTCCAGGATCCAGTTACAGAGATGTTTACTGATTCCTAAATGTGCCAGTTTTTATGTCAGCTGCATTGCTACCACTGTATTAAAGGCAGAGCTGAAGTCTATGAACAGCATCTTTACATAGTTGTCTTTGCCCTCTAACTGCTCAAGGGAGATGTGTAGTGCTACTGATATGGCATCAACCGTGGATCGGTAAGCTCTTTACGCAAACTGCAGAGGGTCAAAATCAGGAGGTAGGCATGATGAAAGATGCTTTTTGATTAGCTGCTCAAAATATTTCATAAGAGTGGATGTCAGAGTGACTGCTCTGTAGTTGTTTAAGCTGGATGGAGTAGTTTTCTTAGATAATGGGATGACGTTAGTTTCCTTGAAGCATGAGGGTACTTTTGCCATGGCAAGAGAAGTGTTAAATATTTCCTTGAGCACTGTGCATAGTTGATCAGCACATCTTTTAACACCTTGCCCAGTATGTTTCCTGGGTCAGCAGCCTTTCTGAGGTTCAATTTCCTTAGCTCTCTTTTTACCTCCTCTGTGCTGAAGCTGAGTACTGCATCCTTCTTATCAGTGGGTAGCTTTAGTGTCAACCTGTTGTTTCTTTCCTCAAATCTACCAAAGATGTTCAAACTGTCCAGGAATTCAATGGTTTAAATGTAAAGATAATGACAAAGGGAAAAGAGATCACCCCTGCCTGGTTCCTCTTTTCATATGCAACTTATTAGAGAGAACCATTCCACTTCAATTCTTGTCTCCGAGCCCTCATTTTATTGTATCAGGGAATACAAAAGCTTCCATTGCCCTACTTTGTTTACACTGTCAAATGTTTTCTCGGCATCAAGACTCACCAACGACAGTTGTATTTTCTTACATTCTACTTCCCAGTGGATCATAATTGTTCTTTTAATGATGTAAATTTTTTGTCTCACCTTCACAAACCATATTGATCCATATCTGTCAGTTTTGGCAACACCTTTACCATTCTTCTAGCTATTATGGACATTCCCTGGGATTCATTGACAATCGTGCACATGTAGAGCTTACACGATATAAACATGTTAAGAGCGATGAGCCGCTGTTCCAATCAAATATGCATGGTGCTCATCATGACTACACACACGAGCTCAGAATGTAATCTAAATGGCTTGCATATAGGCAAAGCTCAAACACAAGTATGATATATTAAGGGCAAGTACAGTGAAAGAATACAGAAGGGGGGAATTAAATGGGAGAAATGAACACAAATAATTACTGTGTTATACTTCATAATTAATTAATGTGGAAGAGGAAATGTGTAAAGCTCAGGAAAATGTGATGAAGTGTCTGAAGCATTTCTGACATAAATACTATAACACTGATGTCATGATAATTAATGTCAATGGCAATACTGCAGTTATGAGCACAAACAGGCATGCTAACAAAGAATGTGATTGGGATATAAAGCTGCAGTGTAGCAAAGGGGAGTGAAAATGTGACATACATGTTAATTAGATGTTTAGTTGAGATAACAGTTAACATGGATAGAAGATGCATTAAGGAATGAATGCATAGACTGCAGTTATTGCATTGTATATGAAATATATATACAGGGGAATTTTTGTATGCAAGCCGACACCACTGCTGTATTCTTCACCTCAGGATGTATACACAAGAACAAATGGACCTTACAGCTGTAATGTCAGGAACATCAGAAACGGACATGTTTTTGCAAATAAATAACAGTGGCACCGATAGTAAAGTGGTTTATCACCTAGGAACATGTGATAGACAAGCAATTGTTTTACAGGCATGCAAATGCTAAACAGTAATCTAATAACACACAACGTGCATAACTAACAAATGACAACACAGATCAGATGACATGTCATGAGTTCAGGTTTTCCATTGCTGATTTGCAGACATCATTATACTGGGCATGCTCACATGAAATTACAGGAAGGAGTAACATAACAGCAATTTAACAGAAGCAACACACAAGAAAATGTTGTAACAGAAGATGAATCACAGTTTCTGATGGCCATGCAGCAGGCCATTCAAAAAAAAAACGTTTATGGAATCTCTCATCTGCCAGTAAGCTGTATAGTGTGATGAAAATAATTGCAGTAATAAAGAAATGTCCAGATGAAGACATGCAATGCAGACAGACCTCTCAACTGTCCCGAATAACTCGGTTTTTACTGAGTTTTGGGGTCTCAATAATGGTGTGCCACGATTCCCAAGTGGCACTCCATTATTTCTGATTTTTTAGATCTATTTTCACATGCATGATGACGTCAGCTCCGTCAGCATGCCGCGCATCTGTTTGAATAGGACTGCCATTTACTAAGCTACCATGCGCCTATTGCATTTACATCTGCTGTTCAGGCAGAACACAGGATTTACGTTTACTTCTGCTGTTCGGGCAGAGCACAGGATTTACTTTTTTTGTTCGGGCAGAACACAGGACAGGAACAGGATTATTTTACTTTTGCCATGCAGAGCCGGTACCATCATCTGGCTTATTTTCTGGAAGTCAGCTGCAGAGGTAGGGTGTGTGTGTGTGTGTGTGTGTGTGTGTGTGTGTGTGTGTGTGTGTGTGTGTGTGTGTGTGTGTGTGTGTGTGTGTGTGTGTGTGTGTGTGTGAGATCTCATATAAAACTACTGTCTGTAGAAAAATGTAAACTTCTTTAGTTGTTTATCTTTCCATTTTTTATTGGCAACTTTGTGAAAGTGTATGTTATTGAACATTTGGTGATCACTATCAAAATGTCATAAAAGACTAGGAGAAATGAAAGAATTGTTTTTTTTTTTTCTTCAGAGAGGTGCTAGGTAAAAGTTATTACTTTCCTTGTTGGCCAGTCCATTGCAGCACCAAATCAGTGTAATGTGCATTGGTACTGTGCCACTATATATCCTGAAAATACAATGCAAAGTGTGGAAAAATCAAATAAGAAAAAAGTTCTGCAACTTAAAGCAGTATTTACAAATGTGAAACAATGGATCTTTTCTATAAATATTAGTAAGTGTACTGAATATTCAGTAAGAAAACATTACATTTATAGAAGGACATTATTTTAAAAACAAATGTCTTTTAAATGCAAGAAAGTCATTATAAGAAGAAAGTTTTTTGGGGATAAGCAAATCTGCTAGTGAGTTGACTCATGAGTCACTGAATCAGCAAACAATGTGCAGAAATAATTGATTAAATGAACAAGACTGAAGCATGTTCAGTTGCATGAGATGAGTGTGCAGATGTTATCAGACACTACACTGTATATAGTATTCAATGGAGTTGGCTGCCTGTAGGACACAGCTGATGAATTGCTAGACTTGATAGCAATAAAAGGGGATTACAAAATGATGTAATATATTTCAAGCAGTAAAAGAATGCATTCAAAACGCTGAATTGCTACAGAATATATTTGTGTCTTCAGCTACAGATGGTGCTGCATCAGTGTGCTCTGTGTTACACATGACCTATGGCATGATATCTCTACAGATTAAGTGTATAATTGGCAAGTATTAGGTGCCTTTAGTCAAAATGGCAATGGCTACCTGCCATTAGAAAACACTGTTGGTGAAGTTTCTGTACACATGCTGACAGTGATCTGTGTTCTGGGAGATTTCTGTCTCTTTTGTGTTTGTGCAAGTGCAGATTTGAAAAAAAAAAATAAATAAATATATATATATATATATATATATATATATATATATATATATATATATATATATATTGTGGGTAGAAGTAGAAAATATAAAAATGTTCAAACAAATTTAAAATGCAATTGTGTGTGGAAGCAGACTGTTATCATGGAGATGTTCTGAATATGGCTGTTTTGTCATTATTGGTACATGCATTTTGCTTCATTGCCTACTGGAAAAATGTTCAAACAATAAATTTAAAATGCAGTTGTGTGTGGAAGTACTGTTATGGAAATGCTCTGAATAGGGCAGTTTTGTCATTGGTTCATACATTTTTGTTTCATTGCCTACTGGAAAAAATGTTTAAACAATAAATCTAAATGTATTATACAAGGAATATAATTTAATAAAGTCAGGAAGGTGTATCAAAGAACGCATGTATGTTTCATGTTTTGTGTGCAAGGGGCCACTGATTTGAAAACAGCCGAAAGGTAATCTTTATCCACCACTGGCCAGATGCATTTTCTTTGGATGTGATGTGGGTTTCAATGCTGTTTCAATGAATGTGAGTTTCATGGGCAGAGAAGTTTTAATGCCAAGTCTATTTTCATTGATAGACAGTATTGCTTTTTAGCAGATATCTATTAGTCTTTACGCATTGTGCTATAAAATGTAAAAAACTAAAATCCAAATAATCATTGCAGAAGTAAAGCAGTATGCACACATTAGTGTTTATGGTAAATGGGGTGAAATAGCCAGGTAATGGGACATTGGAATGGCTGCATGGGGGACTCTGGTGCTATATTTTGGTTCCGTTCTTCAGTTTGCATTTCAAAGTTGGTATCCTATAATTCCATTGGAGTGGGCAGGATTGTTTAATTATGTATGCAAATTTTATATTAATCAGCGTACAGATTTGTACCTATTTTTCACGGGCCTTGTCCAGATTTTTGATGTTTCCAGGTTGAGAGGTATGAATGCAGAGCATAATTATCTTGGGAAAGGGTAATGCATGTGAGCAATGAATGACATAAGAAACATTCACATCATGTCATTTTTGAACACATACCTGGACAAGTATCAGAGAGATGAATAGCAATCAGAAATCAGAAATACGCACATTGGTCATGTCATGAAGATCACCCTTGAAGGGTTTACAGCACTTTTCTATCATAAGAAATATGGATGACCTACCTTGTAGGACAAGGCCTGAAAAAAGTGACCCTCTGAGTGTACCATAACTGTTATCTGTTTGTAAGCCACTGTCATCTGACAGATGTTACCAGATTCAAACCCCTACCTATTATGCAAAGCTCTCTGGGTTCTCTTTATTGACTGCATGTGTCATATCAAATAGCAATGGAAGCTGTCACAAATAACTGAACTGAATGTGTGCATTAAGAAAGGAGATATGAATGTGATATAAACATATAGGTGTTGTCAGAATGCTGAAAAGGAGCTACACATGTTACTGCTCACCCAGCTGTGAGCAGTACAATCTGGAGGCATCTTTCAGAAGGAAGCTGTTTCCATCAATTAGTATACACACTGTCCAAGAACTGAACCACAGTCTGTCTGTATAGGTATGCAATACAAGCCAGTACTCAATGCATGCGCCACGGGAGCACTCACAGCACAACATGACCAGAATAACCATTTCAATGTCATGCAATCACAACCAGTGATGATACATTTATTTATTTATTTATTTGCAGTTGGTTTACCAGGATAGTCCATTGGGCCAAAAGAACCCATTTTCAATGGAGTCCTGGGGAGAAAAGCTCCAATACAGACAAAAATTAGGTACATACAAAAACTACAATAATAATTATACAGAGTAAGAGATAAAACATTTAAAACATTTAAGCTCAAAATTCAAGAAGCATTCAAAACAATACAATCTGATGAGGAATTATGTCAGGTAAATAAGTTAAAAACAGTAATGTGATATGCATTCAGGAAAGTTGTTCAGAAGGAAACACAAAATTACATTATAAAGTAAATATTCTGAGGGAACATAAGCTTTGATAGGTAGAGTTATGTATCATAAGCGTGAGGGAGGATGGGATATCATAGATTTATCATTGTCCAACATAAAAATGGAAAACAATACCTTGACATATTGGTGTTTATGTAACGTCAGTGCATTCATATAAGGTTGCCCTTTTAGGAATTGAACAAACTATGTGACTCTATTAACTAATGACATGTGGATCAACCATAAGCTCCACATTGGAAGCCTTAACACAACTGTGGCACTCCACCTATGCTAACTTATTACATCAGCTTTATCTGTTTTAAACAATCTCTGAGATAAAAAGGATGATGGAGGCCTTTCCTACTGTAATTGGCACATTATAACTTTGGTGGATGCCATCCATGCATTTCAGTATAAGGCCCAACAAAGCTATTCCATGCCTCAGCCTCATACTGAGATCTGGTATAATCTCCCCTGCAGCAACCTATAGCTGTAGTTCTTCATGAGGAATGCCACAAATATCCTGGACTGTTCAGCAGTCTACGTTTGTGCTGTAAATTTAGCACTATTTTCTCCCTTATCAGCCACATCTGCAAACGTCAAACTAGCAAAATAAGTCTAAATTAGTGCCTTTGCGAGTAACTGGTTGTGCACTAAGATACACACCCTTGGTAACTGAATTTGTACAACTGAAACCAGATGGACTCCTTGGCAGTCACATTGATACTACTTACATCACATAGCAGTAAAGCTTCTCATCCAGGAAAAAAGATGTCATTGTTCCCCTCTACTCTTAATTCATTAGACCCATTATAGAGTACAACGCCCCTTTTGGTATGTACCTCACAAGACATCTACAACACCTAAAAAGGCTGCAGAAATATATCACAAAGAGGATTACCGGCCTCAAAGAGATGACCTATTCAGACCATCTCAAAAAACTCCAGCTTTACTCCGTCGCATATCGCCTACTCAGAGGTGATCTCTGCCTAACATACAAAGCTATGTCAAACCCAGAGCTGTTGGACATGCTCACTTAAAGAAATCCCAATCCCTCCAAGCTACAAACTCTAGAGACCTAAACCTTGTCACCACAATAAACAGAACATGCTGGAGGGATAGATTCCTATCCCAGAGACTTCCCATACTCTGGAACAAACTACCTATCTATATCAAACAAAGCTCCTCTTTATCACTCTTCAAGAAAAATCTTGATGATTGGATGGGAGATAGGATATTCACACCAGGGATCACTTCTGTGGCTCTGCTCGACAGGGACACAGGAAAATAATTTTCTTGGGTGGTGAAAGCCAGTGTACCATTTGGCTAGGCTTATATAGGCCCTAGGGCCAATAGCCTAGTACCTATCTATGAACCTATGAGCTGTGAAACATGGTTTTGAGCTTTGCCATGTGTGATGCTCAACCTATTGACACACTCTGCAATGTTCAACAATGGAATGCTTAAAAAAAGGCATGGCTTATACTCCTTGCAGTTTGGAATGAGAAAGAGGATGAATTGTGATGTATTGTGATATGGGGGTTTATACAATGGTAAAATATTGTTGTACCAGCTGGGAAATTAACTCATGGGATAAGGCATGCAAAAATTGGAAGTTAGCTTACAAAATGAGATTGCCACATGAGCACTATCTTTCTGGAATGGAAATTAGAATTATACTAATTTGTGAATGAATGGAGATACACTGTATGTGTGGGGATTTTAATTATTCCTGGGAATGCATTCCTATGTAAAAGTCACTATTTCTGTTTGTAAATATATTTCAGATGGGTGCAGTTGAACGAGCTGGGTAATACAGGCTGGAGTATGTTACACACATACTTCACAAGACATAACTGTCCTATAGTTTTGATATGTGATAGGTCATGATGATTCTAATAGAATTATTCTGCCCATCTTAGATATGCAAGTGAATGTTATATTAAATTTCATCACTGCTAGGTTTAATAAAACGTAGCAGTGATGAAATTTAATATAAAATTCACTTGCATAATGGTTGTTTTTTTTTTTAGACAGATACTTGAGAAGAAATTAGAGAAGAGGAGAGAGTCAAACTGGGCTTTCCTAGACGTGGAGAAAGCATATGACAAGGTCCCAAGAAAGCTGATCTGGGCAGTACGGCGATGGTTTGAAGTCCCAGAAACATTGGTAGAATTAGTACAGGCTATGTACAAGGACCCAGTGACTCAAGTACGAACAGTGTTTGGCCTCACTGAGAGATTCCCAGTGGGAGTGGGTGTACACCAGGGTTCAGCTCTGAGCCCACTGCTGTTCATACAGGTAATGGACTACATCAGCAAACAGGTTGGAGGGGTCAGAGCAACAAAGCTGCTGTATGCAGACGATGTGGCAGTACAGGCAGACTCTGATCTAGAACTTCAGCAAAGGATAGGAGAATGGAATGCAAATCTGAAGGCACATGGGATTAAACTAAGCACAGATAAGACAGTGGTAATGGCAGCAGATTGGGGAAATCAGAAGAAGCTGAGAATAGAGATAGATGGGAAGATAGTGGAACAGGTAAACAGCTTCAAGTATCTGGGAGGGGTGGTTGAGGGGAAGGGTAGTCTGAATGAAGAGATCAAAGCTAGAATCAGAGGGGCTGCAGCCAACTGGCATAGAGTATCAGGTGTAGTATATGACAGAAGAATGCCAAAGAAGCTGAAAAGTAAGGTGTACAAGACAGTGGTGCGACCAGTACTACTGTATGGTACAGAAACCTGGGCAGTAAAGGCAGAACAGTTGAAGAAACTAGAGGTGATGGAAATGAAGTGCCTGAGAAAGGTGGTAGGATGCACACTGCGGGACAGACGAAGAAATGAGGACATAAGAGCAGAAGCCAAAGTAGCTCCAATTGCAGAAAAGATCAAAGAAAACAGATTACGATGGTATGGGCACATGTGTAGAAAAGCAGAAGACAATCTGGTGAGGGAGATTTGGGACAGACAGGAAGAAGGGAAGAGGAAGCGAGGGCGTCCAGCAAAGAGGTGGATGGATTGTGTGAAAGAAGATCTGCGACAGTCAGGCATGAGTGTTGAAGAAGGCAGGAGAGTGGCACTGAATCGAGAGAGTTGGCGACAGTTAATACGATACCCCGACCCCATGTAAATGGGAAAAAGGGGATGATGATGATGATGATGCTAGGTTTAATAAATTGGACAAACGTTGGCTTGAGGTTATATGTGAAACAGTAATGATATATGCTGAATAGAAATGTTTACTTATGCAAGCATTACTGATACATTGTTTACAAGTAACATGTTTAAAGTATCATTTTTCTTTAATGTTACAGTCCTAACTGTAAAAGCATCTATTAGATGAATTGGAACCCTTAATCAGTTGTTGTTTATCTAAAGTCACTTCACTTACACTTTTTGCTACAGAAATAGGTATGTGACAGGTGGACTTTCTCCACTTAGTACTGTCCAGAGTGCTGAGGAAAGTGAACCATTGCCATGTATGATTGTGCTAAATAAGACAGCCTGAAATACATTTTTCACTTTTTTAATTAGATAGTGAACCGTGATTGTGTGCTACCAAATGCAAATTAAAATGAATGAAACATAAAAATAATTACATATTTGAAATAACTGCAAATCACTAAACATGATTGGAATTATGCTTCATGTGCCTTTTATCACTTTAGTGAGCTACAGAATTCGACATCTGTCAGGTGCATTCTCTGCAGTAAGCACTATCCATGGTGCAGAGGGCTGTGCAATGACATCAGGCACATTTGCACTACATAAAGCAGCCTGAACTGAACTTTTCACTTTTTTCCTTAGGTAGTGAATTTAGAATCACAACACCACACTAAACCAATAAACACCACAAGGCTTGGGAGCTGTGTTCACAGCCATGTTACTTTAGTGGAACAAATATTTAGCACTTTCATCCCTCAGGACTTCAGCAGAATAAAACCATACATATAACACAAGCTTATATTTGAGTACACATAACCAGAAATCATATCATTAATTAGCCAATTAACAGATTAAGCCAACAGAATATTTAAAAACATAGTACCAGGTGAACTTATAGCAGACAAGATAGATAATTCAAAAACTATACTACCTCTTTTTAAAAACAAACATACTCACAAATTTAATTATTCATTCATTGCTTGATTTCAAGCTTTTTACCTATAAACTTAATTTGTGTTATTATTTTTCTCAGAAGGATATGACCAACTCTAGTAACCTTGGTAGATATACCAGGCCTAATACCTTTAACCCCCCAGTGCACCCCCTGTTCGAAAAAATATGTGAAGCCGACATTAGACAGATATTAGGCAAATGGAAAAAATGTTACATATTCAGTGTGACCAGAAACGAGGATACCCTCTTGAAACAAATTGTCCACAATAGACAAATTATTAGACTTATGAAACCCAGTAAGGGTGGTGGACTTTTGGTTATGAATACAATCGATTATGTAAACAAAATGTTAGATATGCTTTAACCATTAATTGTTGAGCTTCATCTACCTCTAACCTTGGCATATGTAAGTCTTCCATAAATATTTCCATTTATGCTCTTTCTTGATTTCCACATTTCTCTGCTTTATGCATATATTCATAAAATTTCTGAAATATCTCTAATACCTCTCCAGGATCTCTGGTTATTTTTCTTCATACAGGCTCCCTAAGTTTGGCAACAACCCTTTCTACTTTCTGTTGCCCAAGTCATTATGGTAAAACTTTTTGTGCTCTGGAGTTATTCTCAAAAAATAGTTTCTTTACAGCAGTCTTTCTAAACTCATGCATATTATCCAGATACTCTCTTATTTTCTCTTTGTCACTCTGCATTTGCATTTCTTCTTGTTCTGAGAGATTCTCCTTATTCTTCTTTAAAAAGTGAACGATGATTAATTGCCCCATGTAAGCGAAAGCTTACAATGTCGAAACCTCAGAACAGCGATTTTTTTCCTTTGAAAAAAAAATCGCTGTTAAAAAAAAAATAACTTTAAAACATTACATGACATGGGGGTTTCGTCCCCCACACCCCCCAACATAGGGGGCTGTGCCCCCCCACCCCCCCTACTTAAATATACCAACGCTGAGATCACACTACAGTGCCGAAAATGGCAAAGTAACAGAAGCGGCCAAGTTAATTCTTTTCCAGGGAAATAATTTGCTTAAAAGCAGCTTCGCTATATTGCCATTTCGTTCTTTTATGTTTGATCAGGATGCATTCGACAGAATGCTTCTTCAATCATGTAATAGGAACCCACTTACTAGGCTAATTGCACAAGAGGTTTTTCAAGCCTAGCCAGTAATATGCAGAATATACACAAAAATGGGAAATGAACACCCAATCACAATGTTTTGTTAGCGCTTTCATTTACTTCTCATAAGTAAACTTCATCAGACAAATTCATTTTAAAAATGCTTCACTTATATACAATTTTAAACAATGACATCACCAAATCACTTGAAAATTTTAAAGGCACATTACATTAAAGGTACTGATACATAAATATTCACTCAACAGAAACATTCTATTGGTCGTATATATTGGTGTTTGTAAATTTTGCAATGCTTTTTATGTTGGAAAAACAGATCGACCCCTGAAAAACCGAATTTACGAACATATTTATGCTGTTGGGAAGGCTAATTTGAATAATGCTTTAGCAAAACACATATATTACAATCCAAGTCATAAATTCAAGTTTATGATTATTGACAGTGTATGTGAAAATAAGAGGGGTGGACCCACTTCACTTAAATTAGAAGAAAATGAACTTTTATGGCAGTTAAAATTGAATGCCATGGTCCATCCAGGTTTAAATTATTCTATTTCTATAGGCAGTGTTCTAAAAATGAAAGCACTTATGAGATAATGGGCTTATATTTACCTATTTGAAATAAATAAATATTATACAGAATTTGCACTTGTATGTGAGATTTACACACATATATATATATATATATATATATATATATATATATATATATATATATACACATATATTACTTTATATTTTACATTTATTTATATATATATATATATATATATATATATATATATATATATATATATATACACACATATATATTTTTTATGTTTAGGGTCATTATGAACTTATGTTTACCAATAGAATGTTTCTGTTGAGTGAATATTTATGTATCAGTACCTTTGATGTAATGTGCCTTTAAAATTTTCAAGTGATTTGGTGATGTCATTGTTTAAAATTCAATATAAGTGAAGCATTTTTAAAATGAATTTGTCTGATAAAGTTTACCTATGAGAAGTAAACAAAAGCGCTAGCAAAACATTGTGATTGGGTGTTCATTTTCCATTTTTGTGTTTATTTTGGTTTAAAGTTGGAGAGTATTTTTGGAATATGCAGAATATGACAATATTATATCTTAATTCCCCAGATATGGGAAAAGGTAGTATCAGAAAAGTGAGTCTTTGGGTGTTGGAGCCCTGAGTCATTTTACAGACTGCCTCTGTCCATAACAGGCATGGGCAGTGCCCTGGGAGTGAATTTATGATTCCACATCTATTTATCCATATTCTTTTTTGACTGAGTGGGGGATGGGCTTTATTTTATGAAGATGGGAATTTTATTCCATAGATAAGATAGCCTTTGAGATATGAATCTGTCTCTCCAGCAAGTTTTGCTAGAATCACAAATAAGGTTCAGGTCATGGAATGCGTAACCTCGTATAATTTTTCTTGTGAATATGTAACATTTTTATCAGGGCTGGATCAGAAAATGTCTTGTGGGTCAGGCATAAGTCGCCTCTCAATAAATGATATGAGATGGATAAAGGACTCATGCCTTTACTCGGTCTGCATAAGATATGTGTCTTACGCTTTGTATTTTTTTTTTGTGAGAAATCTCTGGGACCACTGCAATTGATGTAAGTGCCTGATTAGGTACATGCAGAGGGGAGCATTGCAGTCAGTTATGGGCCTGATGAGGACCTCGTACAATGGCAGTATGACTTTCTTTGAACTTGATGCCATGCCTTTACTTATAAAGGCATATTCAGTCATTTTTAATTTTATGGTTTTGTACTATCTTATTCCATCATTGTATCCTTGTGCATTTTATATGTGCATTAATTGTGGAGCTTTTCTCACTGGCCTCTGCTGAAAAAGGACAGCTTGTCCAGTCAGACTTTCCTGGTAAACAAATGTAAATAAAATAAATAATAACTAAATAAATAAATAAACTTGAGCCACACAGAAGGATTTCATCACTACCTTAGCTACCTGGTGGTCAAACTTTAGCTTACTATCTATCAGTGTTCCCAGGTCTCTCACCACTGGGGCTACTTTTAGGGGTGTGCTATCAATATTTTGCAGGGATATCTGATTTACCAAAGAGTATGATTACACATTTATTTAGCATTTAGTCTCAGACCATAGTTTTGGCACAAGTTGTTTGTCATTTTAGGCCTGTTTTTAGGCTATTAACATCATTTGGGGATTCAATGATTGCTCCCACCTTACAGTCGTTGGTGAACTTGGTGAGCCAAAGGCCTTCAAAATTGGCCTTCAATTCACAGAAGTATATACCAAACAGGAGGGGACCCAACACTGAGCCATGTGTCTAACCCCATAAGCCTGACTAGCTTGGTCTGCAAAGCTATGGAAAGGATCATCATGGACCTCATAAATAAAGATATTGGGGACCTACAGACACTGGATCCTACCCAATTCAGCTTTGTTAAGGGTAGATCCTGCCTCTTAAACCTGGTTGATTTCTTTGAAACAGTCACCAAGGTGATTGACGAAGGGGAAGGTGGTCCACACAGCCTACCTGGACCTTGCAAAAGCCTTCGATACAATACCCCACTCGGGCATTATAGATAAGCTCACCAGCTTAAATATAAACCCCTATGTCACTAGATGGATTGCAAACTGGCTCAAGGACAGAACCCACATGGTTAGAATTGCTGTAGCCATGTCAGACTCCAAACCAGTTACAAGTGGTGTCCCACAAGGCTCAGTCCTGGGACCTCTCTTGTTCGATATATATTTCTTGGAGGTACAGGCCAACACGGAAGGACTGTGGCTGACCAAGTTCACAGATGACTGCAAACTGGGCGCCATAATCGACTCTCCAGCCGACACAAGCATCCTCCAAAAGGGCCTCATAGAAACAGACAACTGGTGCCAGAGCCATGGCCTCAAGCTAAATGCCAAAAAGTGTATAGTCATCCCCTTTGGCAAAAACAAAGTGCCCACAAATTACCACATAGGTGGTAATCCATTAAGTACAGAAGAAGTAATTAGGGACCTGGGGACCCAAGTTGATAGCAATCTCTCATTTGACAACCAAATGGCCAAAGTGGTTAGAAAAACATTTTATATAGCCCACCTAATCATGAAGGGATTCACATCTAGATCAGGGGAGGTCATCGTGCCTCTTTACCCATCCCTCATCAGGCCCATAATTGAGTACAATGCCCCTTTTGGGATGTACCTTACCAGACACCTGCAGCAACTGGAAAGACCCCAAAAGTACCTCACCAAGAGGATCAAAGGGCTCAAACAGATGCCATATACTGCCCGGTTAAAGAAACTCCAGCTCTACTCAGTGGCATACCGTCTGTTCAGAGGCGATCTGTGCCTGACATATGAAGCCATGTCCAACCTGGAATTAATGGACATGCTGCACCTCAGAAAATCCAAATCCCATCGAGCTACGTGCTCAAGAGACTTGAACCTCAGCACTGAAATAAATAGGACATGCTGGAGGGACAGATTCATAACCCAGAGGCTCCCTTCACTCTGGAATAAAATCCCAGTCCAGGTTAGGCAGAGTCCCTCATTGACTCTCTTCAAGAGGAATCTTGAGGAGTGGATGGGAGATCGTAGGTTAACCCCAGATATCACTTCTGTGTCACTGTTAGACAGAGGTACAGTATACTAACCTCGAAAAAGGGCATAGCAAAATAAATTTAAAATGGATGGCGAAAGCCAAACACATTCTGGCTAGACTTATAAATGTCCTAGGGCAGATAGCCTAGTATGAACCTATGAACCTAGTAATTTTATTTATAATCCCTGAGTGGGAGATTGTGTCAAAAGCTTTGGCCAGGTCTAGAAAAGTAATGTGTACCATTTTTCCCTCATTCCTGGCCCTGGTGACTTTCTCAAAGAAGTCCACCAGACTGAAAAGGCAAGACCTCCCTTTGACAAAGCCAAATTGGGTGTGATCCAGTGTTTGGGGACTTACTATGTCATTATTGATCAGGTCCATGATAATTCTTTCCATGGCCTTGCAGATAAGACTGGTCAAGCTTATGGGTCTGTAGTTCCCTGGGTCTGTTGATGGGCCCCCCTTGTGCAGAGGGATGCCTGTTGCAGTCCTCCATTCTTCTAGGACAAAGCCCATCTGGAGAGTGTGGTTACAGAAAGTTTTTAGTGGCCCTGAAAAATTCTGTTTTAAGCTATTTAAGAAGCATCCTGAAATTTTGTTGGGACCCATGGAAGCTGTGTTTTGACTTTAGTGAATGCAGTAATATGCGTTCCAGGCCAGTAGGAGGGATGGTTGCAGGTATTTCTTTGGGTGTGGTAAGAGGTGATAGGGTAGAGAGGTTTGAAATGAACTTGTCAGCCAGCAGGTTTGCAATAGTTTCAGGCTGGGTGTAAGTGTTGCTGTTCATGATTAACTCCACACATTGCTGAGCATTTTCCATGAGGTTATGAATGTAATTTTAAAAAAAGCATCATAGTTTTCTTTCACCTTGAAGGCTATCTTCGCCTCATAGTTTGATTTGGAAGGTTTTGTTTGTTTGGACTGGTGAGTGTCTTTTGTTGCTGTTTTGTTTGCTCCTTCTTGTCTTTGGAGAGGATTTTTTCCCTTTTGTTGAATAGCTTATTTATGCTAAGTGTCCACCAGCATGGTTTATTTTTGCCAGTAATCATAGGTTTGACTCAGACAGGTACTGCCCCCTCTATGCAGCTATGAATGTGATTGTACAGTGCTTTTGTGTACAGCACAGAGTAGGCCTCAATGTCATCTGGGTTCAGAGGGGCTTGTAAGTTTAATAACCTGACAGTTTGAGGTAATTGGCCTTCACAAAGTTCTTAACATGTTTGGAGTTTGATGGGGGTTCTGTATTAATTTTATTACTTAAAGAGATCACATTGTGGTCAGATCTTACCAGGGAGGAGTTAAAACATGGGAAGGAGCAGCATCTCCCCATATTCATGAGTACTAGGTGTAGGATATTTGTACCTCTAGTTGGAGAGCTACCTAGGTGCTCCAGGGTCATACCTCTCAACCTCTTAGAGCAAGAAATCTGGACAAAGCCACAAATAATGGTGGGGGGGGACAAAAGCCCCAAAACAGGGGCACTTTTTAAATATTGCTCTTACAAACTTAGAAAGTTGATTAAATAATAGGTTTTATATTAGCATGACTTTTCTGAAGGATATCAAGTCTGAAAATCAAATGTCTGCCATTATTTTCTGACTTCAGTCCTCAGTGATTTTGACAGTGATTTGTCAGAAAACTACAATTTTATGAAAAATAAAATCCTCAATGTAAAACAAACTGGTTTTGAGCTCAAGTGTAATAACAGATGCTTTGCCACACAAGGCAGGACTCCTGCAGTATCAGGAATCCTTGGAAATAATTTCACAAACTTCTACAAAGAAAGAAAAAAACTTTGCAAAACTTATTTTGGCAAACTCTGGAGAATTTTGGCAAACTCAAAACAGTATTTTCAGTATCAGAGGAGGTAAGGAAATATCAGAATACTGTTACAATGACATAAGAGCAGTACTGTAGCAAACAGATGGTATTTCTTTAACAACTGCAGACTGAAAAATGTGGTAAATTCAACCAAATCAATAAATGCAGGACACAACTGTTAAATAGCACTGGGAGAGTGCAAGTGCAAAAAAGAAATACTTATATCAGCTTTGTAGGTTCACAGATGGTTTTAGATGCAAACCAAAGTCTTGTAGTCACATGTATCCAAACCAGGCACAGAGAAGCTCTGAAAAAAATGAGCACAGTCTTACAAAAATATAAGGCTTTTTATACCAGCAGGATGAAAGACTTTTACACAGTTAAGCCCTCAGGCTAATCAGATAGAAGCACAATAAACCTTCCACCAGCAATTCCCAACTCAGATGGGTTGAATCAGCCCTCTGCTCCCATAAGAGTGCAGAATAAAGCCCTTAATATAAAACAAACTGTTGTTGATCTCAAGTGCAGGAATAAATGCTTTATAGTAAAAGGCAGAACTCCTGCAGTATTGGGAATCCTTGGAAATAAGTTCATAAACATCTACAAATGCAGAATAAAATATTGGAAAACTCAGAACAGCTTTTACAGTATCAAAGAAGGTTAGGAAATATCAGAATACTGTTAAAATTATTTAAGAGCAGCACAGTAACAAACATATAGCATGTCTTTAACAAGTGCAGGCAGAAAAGCAGTGATCAATTCAACAAAATCAATAAATGCAGCACATATCTGGTAAATAGCACTGAGATAGTTAGAGCAAGTGCAAAAAATAAATACTTACATCAGCTTTGTAGGTTTACAGATGGTTTTAGATGCAAACCAATGTCTTGTAGCCACAGGTGTCCAAGCCAGGCACAGGAAAGCTCTGAATAAATGAACGCATACTCACAAAAATTTAGGCTTTCATACCAGCAGGATGAAAGCCTTCCAAAAGCAATTCCCAACTTGGATGGGTTGAATTAGTCCTCTGCTAACACCAGAGTACAGCATAAAACCTTCTTAATGTAAAATTAACTGGTTTTGAGCTTAAGTGCAGTAACAAATACTTTACATCAAAAGGCAGAACTCCTGCAGTATCAGAAATCTTTGGAAATAAGTTCACAAACTTCTACAAACACAGAAAAACTATAAAACCTAGAAATATTTTGGCACACTCAGGAGAACTTTGGCACAATCAGGCCAGTGCTTTCAGTATCAGAGGAGGTAAGGATATATCAAAATACTGTTAAAATGAACTAAGAGCATTATTATAACACATGTATGACATTTCTTTAATGTGAAGGCTGAAAAACAGTGATAAATTCAACCAAATCAATAAATACAACACAGAACTGTTAAATATTAAATAGCACTGTGATAGTTATAGCAAGTGTAAAAAAATACTTTTATCAGCTTTGTAGATCTACAGATGGTTTAAATGCAAACCAGGGTCTTGTAGTCTCTGGGTCCAAGCCAGGCTTAGGGAAGCTCTGAATAAACCTTTGACTGCCCCCCCCAAAAAAAATATGTTGCTCCTTAACTATATCTGTTTTTATTATATTTATATCCTGTTTTTAAACTCTACTTTCATTTTATCCCACTCACTAGCTATGACTTCTGAAGAAATCTCTTATCTTCCCAAATAATTATTAAATAGTTTCTACTACCCCTTTTTTAAATTCTTCTTTTTTATCAAGTAGGTGGGAAAACACCAGTGTCTCATTTTTTACATAAGTACTCATCATTTTTATCTTAGCTTTTATTGGCTCATGATTGAAATAATTATTGGATATATGTCATATCTTTCAATTAAATGCACATGTTCCTTTGAAATATATTTTCTGTCTAGTCTAGCACAGTTATTATACCTTGGGGAATAAAAATAAATTTTCTCTGGGTTCCTACTAGTGAATTCATATTTTCCATACCAAATATTTTCAAAGATTTCTTCAGAAATTGACCATGTTTTATTATATTCCAGTCCCCATCTATAAGTAATATTTCCTGCTGACAGATGATTAATTCTCCCTAAATTTTCTTAAGTTCCATAATACCAGTTTTTACATGAAATATAAATACATGCCAGCATAATCCTCCTCCCTTCTCAATAGTCTCTTACTGCCACAAATCTACAATTTTCTTTTTTTTCCTCTTCTGTCACTGTTGGAGCTCCTCTAGCAATTAACAGAATTACTGTCCTTTTCCTTTGTCCCTGATATTTTGCTGAATATCCATCCTGAAATCCTTCCTTTATCAAATTAACATGCTCATTTATTTTAAGATGTGTCTCCTGCAGCATTGCTATTTACACTCTGTATCTCCTAATATAATACAATACTCTTACCTTTTTGTCTATACCTGTGAGACCATTTACATTCCAAAATACTATGGAAAGAGTAGCCATTATAAGAAGTTATTATTCCTACATATTATACATGACAGCTCTTTAAAATGTCTATAACCAACTTTTGTGTTGCATCCAACCACTAATGTTTGGCAGGTTGATATTTTATGCAGTTGTTTTTTGTCACATCCATTTGAAGCTATGTCACATTTTTCAACATTTTTTATTTTAATGAAAACCTTAAAACAAGAGACAAAACAAACTCCCAGAATAACCCCATAACCAATTAACTTAAAACAAACACACAGATATGTGTAAATCTTCAAATAATAAACTTTAAACCCCTCCTGATAGAAACAATTTCCCAGCTGCACCTATGGCATTACCTAACTTAAAATTAAGATTATCCATGCTATAGTGCATGTTACACCATGTGCTCCCACTTACACTGATTGATGTCTGTTTTTTTTTTTTTTTTGTTATCTCTGTTCACATCCTAGATGTGAAAAACACCTTGTATGCTTTCAGGGCAAACACTACCTTTTAGTCTTAAGAAAAAAGTACACTGGCCATATTTAAATAAAGCTAAATTGTACACTGTTCTACTAAATTAATTGAAGTAGGTAGGCTTCCAATAATTTCCAACTTTACTTTTTACTGAACTACTTGCCCTTCTACCTTTTAATTTTACATGTCCTTCAGGAAACAATACTCAGAACTCTCAAGATTAATTGCATGCACCTATAATCAGCTTGCCTCCATGGAAATATAAAAACAGAATGTACAACTGCCCTCAGCTGCAGACTTCTCAACTCACACTGAACATTTATTTGATGAAAAAAAGCTAATATCATTACACATGCAATAAACTCAACCCTTCTTGTTGCAGTTACCATGCTATTCTTATCTTTTCAAGCTCACTTGCTAACACAAAATACTTGTTTTTAGATTAAGCCAAGGGCATTAATCCAGATATTCACCTATGCAAAAGAAAAAAAAATCTGAACCGTATGTATATTATAATCAATGCACTTTTACACCTTATCCCCACCCCAGCAGCCCAGGTTTACAGCATTTTAACTTAATCAAGCTGTTGTTCAGCATTTCTGCTGTTTTTACATTGTAATGCGAACATTTCTTAAAATTAAAAAATACTTGCTTTCTTTAGTATCCTTATCACATGCAACAATCACAGAAAAGACTCACCGTCTCCCCTCATTTTAGATACCCCTAACTATATATTACACAAATCTGCTTTACTATATAACATGCAGTTTATATCATGAAAAAATTTATACAAATACTGTTAATAAAAAATGTTTTACTTACAGTTACTTTTTCCCTTTTTACTGTCATTCTAAATATTAATGATATGAAATAGGTCATATGCTTTTCAGTCCACCCACAAGTTTAACAATGTCATCAAATGTCCAATCATTCTCAGACACTTTTTCTTACAAGGCCATGTTTCTCAAATGTTGATGGTTTATAGTCTCACATTTATTCACTAATTTCAGTTTTGCTGATCCTCTTCTTTTCATCTCTGTCTCTCAGAAACATGCTCTGGTTCAAGCCCAAGGTTTTCATGATTCTTCTAGACAGATCATGTACTTCTTTCTGTCTCTCAAGCATTATCCTTTGCAACATTGGAAAATATTTCACTGGCAATGTCTGACTATGAGCCTAATTTTCAGAACAATGGGAAGCACAGTCCCCTTCTCTTTGATGGCTCACATTTTGATGGATAAGCTTTTGCACTTCCTCCTTAACCTGTTCTGCAAAAAATGTCTTTGATCCTTCAGGAAGTAGTATTCTGAAGACAACTGGAAACAGCATTTTTAGTCTCACAGCTGTTTCTTGAAATTCCAGAACTGCTGGGAAAATTTGCTTCTCTTCTGACTGATGTACAGTGAACAATCATTTTCCATAAGCGCTCTACAGTCTCAGTTTTTTGTATGTTGCCCTTCTGCTGCAGTTTTGCCAGGATCATCTATTTCTGGTGGTCTGATTGCACCTTCATTAATAAGGTCTTGGCTGCTTTCTCATGGCCATGTTTGGAGCATACACCTGATGTAACCTTTCAATTAACAAATCCTGTTGTGGAATACAAGTCCAGTTACTTATATGTGCTTTTATAAACGTAATGCAGTGTGTTCCTTCCAGTTTCTCTGGTAGAGCAGAAAATCTCAGATTTTCTCTGTATGTTCTGTCCTCTACCATTTTTTTGAAACAGCTCTTCTTGAGAAGTCTCATACTCAGCTAGCTTTTTCATTTTGACCTCTGATTTTTGCAGTTATATCACTTCATCTGAATAGCTGCTTAAAGCTTCTTCCAAATTTTTCCAATCTTTTATTTGAGTTGATATACTACTTTAATATTTCATTTATTTTAATTAGATCTAAGTACATTTTATTTATTTTTTCCTCTAAATTACGGGAAGTCATCTCTTTTACCAAAGTTGGGGCTTGAATTGCCTTTTGTGAACAGCTGCAGGATTCTTCCCAGTCAGTGTTTTCTCTTAACCTTTACTAGTTGATTTTCTTTTGGGCTAAGTTTCTTCACTACTGGCATCCAGGCAGTGTACTTACTAGACAATGCCTTAATTTTAATAAAGCTGGCAGAATTACTAGCCCTTATTTCTCAGTTTCATTTTTCATACTAGGAAAGCTGAAATTAAACTGCTGATCAGTATGCAGCCATCTTTGAAGTCCTCAATTTACCACTTTTATACTCCATACAAGTTTAAAGAAGCAAAATAAACAACTGCATTTAGTAACATGTGCCCCCTTCATCTTAACTCATATACAACACGTCTTTTCACTGGGTGTAATCTTGAACCCCATATGAAAGAAAACACCAACTGTACAATTAGATAAACCTTTTTCCTGAACACTAATCTACACATCCTCCACAGAAGGCATATTTATTTATTTATTTATTTTACATTTGTTGACCGGGCTAGTCTAGCTGGATATAGATCCATTTTCAGTAGAGGCCCGGGGAGAAAAGCTCCACACAGATAAACAAAAATATAAAAAGTATAAAAATATTGTTACATGGTAAATACAGGCTTAATAAACCAGATAAAACAGGAAGTTTTTACATTTCAGAGATCAGAACACATTAAGAAAAGTAACAGTGAACATAATATTGCTTAAGAAAGCTAAAACAGTTATAATAACCAAAAAAAAACACAAGAAGTTTTTACATTTCAGAGATCAGAACACATTAAGAAAAGTAACAGTGAACATAATATTGCTTAAGAAAGCTAAAACAGTTATAATACAGTAAGAGTTATGTACAATAGTTCACAACAGGTTCAAGGCTATAAGCAATAAGTTGATTAGAGTTTAAATAGTGTCAGTCATAATACAAGATTAAGTATTTAAATGTTTGGAACTTTGGTTAGAAGAGGAAGAAACAGGGGTGAAGATGGTTCTTTTTTATTTTATCAAACCCTCCCATTGCATCATAACTGCATCATTTTTCCCAAATTGTATTCCTAGCAAAGGCATTTCATAAATACACACCTCCAAGTTCAGATTATTCAATTATTTACTTTTATCTTTATTGTAGGCCATTCCCATTTTCTGTATACATCCAGTCAAACAAGCCAGCACTTCCCTCATCCAAATTTTGTACTTAGCAACTAGAATTATATTGCCTGCATATGTCAAAATTACTGAAATTTCACCTGTGTTTTCATCATATATCTAGCATCTTTCATGTTATAACTTACTCACCATCACAGTCATTACCAGTGCAGACAATATTCCACTCATGAGATATGCTTGTTTATACACTGTCACTCTATTATTTTGATATGCTGGCATGCACATTCTCCTAATCCTTTTACCTGTTCCATACTTCCCCATAACGTCTTATGAAGCATAATTTCCTGTAGTATCAAATGCCTTGCTAGTATCACCTACCATAAGTTTCACATCCTCCCTTTTACTTATAATATCATCCACAATTTGTTTTCACAACCAGTAACAATTCCTGACATTCCTTCATGTTTATACTATATATAATTTCTTCCATAATATCCCTCATCTTCCCTTCCATTCTCCCCAGTACTGTTCTCATAAAATGCTATAATCTGTGTTATTTAGTCTGATGGGTCTCCAATTTTTATATCTCATTCTTCTCAGCTTCTTCTGTATAAATTTTATATCCCACTATACTGTATAACTCTTCCTTTAACCATTCATTCAATGTGTTTACAAAATTCTCTCTTTGCCAATCCATTAATTTCTTGTACATTCCATGCCCTATACTATCTGAGCTTGATAATGAATCAACATTTACTTTTCTAAGTATTTCATCCAATTCACTAATAGTAAGTTCTTTTTCAAATTCTTCCTTAGCATGTCCTAGAATTTTTTTCTTTCCCATTCTCTATTATTTTCCATCTTTTTACTCTTATATATATTTTCCACGTTACTCTTGTGTTCCTTTTACCTGTCCTTTTACATTTTTCATTTCTCACATTATATTTAGACTGTTTTTTATAGAAGTTCTCCATGGTCATGTGATCCATCCATAACTGCAATTTATCACACCCTTCAATTTCAGGCCATAATTTCTCATTTAATCTTTTTATTCATCTCCTTTCCTATTTTAATATACTCCTTTTTTCCATCACCTCCATCCATACTACTGAATGGTCTGAAAAACCTGTCACAACTATATCACCACCTGTTACTCCCATGCCTTCTGATAATACAAAATAATCAATTTCAGATCTGTGTCCCCCTTCTGTAAGTCCATTGTCTTTTGTTCCACATAGCTAATTTACCATATTTTATCATTTTCTGTATATGTTTGACATCTTTCCCTTTCTTTTTACATCTACCCCTTAAATCACAGTTCCCTGCAAGGCCAAAGATGGTCCACTGGGATCAGTGTTTTATCCTGGTTTACAAATGAAAACAAACAGATAAAATATGGGTTCATAAAAGTAAATGTATAGCTTGTGCCCTGTTGGTCTTCTGAAATAATTATCAACACAATCCAGTTTCTGTATTTCTTATCACCCATAAAATCATCTAGTGATTTCTTGAAACTAGACAAAGACGCACATTCTTTAATTGGAAGTGATAGCTTGTTTCATAATTTAAGCATATGCGTAACTAAAAAACAGTCCCTCTTTTTTCTTTGTTAATTTTTAGTGTTATTTAATCATTTATTTATTTTTATTTTCTGCAGCATTTTTGGCTCCTTACAGCGGATCACAAGTTGCTCACAGGAACCTATCCATGTTTATCAGTTCCACCAAATCCAACTAGACTGGTACAGACTAACTCCAACCCATTCTTGGGGTCAAACAGGAGATCAAGGCACCCTAGTACTGTGTCATACTGCTGCTGCTGCCAAGGAGGGCTATTTGCTAAGTTTCCCCATCCTGACCACACCTGTTACACCCAAAGGAAGGACATGCTTGGGCCTTCTGGTTTATTATCCTATATCTGCAGCTACACAGGCAATTCCCTGGCCCCTGAGGACAATGCGTTCCTGGCCTCCACCAAGAAACAACCTCAAAGTGACACCAATTGGGTACATCCATTCCTCAGGATAGGCATATCCCCCTGGTTTTGCCATCAAGAGTTTGAACTTGGACACCTGAGCCTTAGTTAGGGCTTTATGCTTCTACATTAAAGTTGCAAGCTGTGAATTTTCAGTTTTTCTAACAAGTTTCATGACCCAGTTTTCAACACATGGGGTATGTTCCAGATAAAGTTTAACAAAGATTGGGGGAGGGGACTGAGATTACCTTAAAGACCAGATACCCCATCAGGATCCCTTATGATTCTGACTGCAGAAAATCCTCCATTAGCCTGTTTTTGTATCCTAAATGTTGTAACTCCTCTATCTTCATGGTCAGTGCAAGAAACTGCACTGTGTGGTGTTGGTATAGCTGCTCAGTGCCATTTTTATTTAAAGATAACAGCTGGGGTTTCTCCCTACTACATTACAGCAAGATGGGTTTATTTATTTAAATTAGTCAATTTTGCTTTATACTTGTATAAGCTTATTAATGGTCACAAACTTAAGATCACACTGAAGGCCTAGATGGATTTAATGTATGCTTCATTTATGTAAGGTGGGACCCAAGAAAAGGGTTATTAACTTTGCAAGAAAGAATATTTGATAGAATCTTGGAGAAGAGAGGTAGGAATTAAACATTTTCTGGGAATCCTTTATAAAGAATTATCAAAAGGTTATTTGTCAGTTAGTTGTTTAGGGACTTGAAGGACTTGAAGCATTAAAAAAATAATTCATATGGCTTTCTCTCATTATTGTAAATGTGGATATGATAATTAAGTAAGAGAGGATACTTACTGAAGGATTATCAATTTTATGTCATGCTGGAGTTTAGGAATTACAATTAATCCTTTAGAAGAACTGACAAAGGTAATGCTACTCATCAAGTAATACATCAGTTTATAATTGCACCAAAATGGTAAAACGGAGATATAAAACAAACTAGTAACCACAGAAATTCTCCGTAGCACAGGATCCAATAAAGGCAGTCCCACAGGCTTAATAATAAGTAGTAATAAACGTTGTTTTCTTCAAAGACTATTCAGTCCACAAAATCAGACAATGGATAGTATGAATTAATTTATTGTACGGACAAACAATGAGCAAAAAAACTTGAACAAAGAGATTATATTGTCACAAAAGGATTAAGCGCTTTAATTTCCAATGCAGGAAACTTCATCAGAATAACCAGTGTATTTCTGCTCACATATTTATATAAGTCTCTATTAATCAATTGTTCAATTTAGTTAAATTAATTACAATTTAGTTACAATTAAAAACTGTGATTCAACTCATTTTAATAAAATGCATTTCACTTAAAGAACCTCAAGTCACTGTGGTAAGAATAAATAAAGTTGTATTACACCATTTTCACCATTTGTACACATGAAAATGTGTATATATATGAACAATGGATGAATGTGTCAGATATCCAACAAAATCTATGTGTTGATTAATAAACTGTGTGTTAAACTTGTTTGAAAACACTGTTGCGTAATAAATGTCCCATAAAATTATATAATGTTAATATGAGTACTAATATTATTTGTTATATATTGATATAAATATAAATATGGATATAAATATAAATATAAATAAGGTTAAAATAGATTAGGTAAATTTGATAAATTTGTACTAGTCCCATTAAAATTTAAATATGTATATATATAAAAAATATATGTTAAAATGTATGTTGAGTATGTGTTAAAGATGGCAACAAATGAATGTTTGTGTTATATGTATATAAAATTGTCATGTCCATATAATGGACTATGAATTCTTCTTATAACAGTTTATAACAGAGTTGAAATGGTAGTGTTCTCACTTTGATTCACAACAGGTTATCCAAGTATGGGCACCTGCTGGAGTTGTTGGGGAGAGAGAAGAGTGATGCTGCGAATCTCTCTCACCTCTCTCAGTGTAACATGGTGCAGCAAAAGACTGGGTCACACAAAGTGCATCAACTCCACAGGGAAACTGCAATTCATATTTTCTTTTATTTCCTTATTTGCTGTTTTAAAACTGTTGTTAAATTTTGGAAGAATACATTTAGGATCAGATATTTTCCAGTTATCTTTTATCACTGCATCAAAATTACAGATTTTACTATTCTATTGTAGAAATTGTGAAAGAAAGCTTTGTTATTGTCTGTAACTATGGTAATTAGGTTAATTTTGCATTTTGTTTTGGATGTGTTGTACTTTCTGATTTATTTAATCCCGCTATGCTAATGTAGTTGGCTAGACACACGTATACTTAGAAACTGAAAACGATCCTCTTTTTGTGGAGTTATAAAATAAAATAAAACATTTCAACAGAAAAATACATACTAAATAGCCTGTAAGAAAAGACCTTAAATAAATTAATCATAAATATAACAGAAAAATATTTGATCTAAATGTATTCTTCTAAAATCTATCAGCAATTTTAAAATGGTCACAAAGAGAAAAAGCACCATTCCATGGCTTACTTATCTCTCTCCCCCAGTGGGAACAAGGGGCCATAGTGATTTAACTCCAAGGGGGTACAAATGGTTCAATTGATTGTCCAGGGGAGAGGTTCATTATGTCTTGTCAGTATTGATTTGGTTATATATAGAATTCATGTACTGCTTCATCTGTTGTTTTTGTATTTGTGCTTAAGGGTTCACCTTAGTCATAATGAGCTAGTGTAACATTAATGTTATTATTGGTAATCTTGAGGAATCTCACTCATTAGTAGTTGTGACTTCTTCATCTAAGACTAAAAATAACAATGCCATGGTCTAACTCTATATTACAAAAATATTTTTGGGCAGGAAAAGGTGTTAGGGAATACGTCTAAAATATTATTTGCCCTTGTTGGGGACCATTGAATGGTCCATTTTAGTTACATGAATTCAAATAAACAAACATTGATGTATGTTTTGTTAACCTAGTTGTCCAGCTGAGTAGAATCCAAATGAGAAAAACAGCATAAACAATATATTAGGGCAGACATATAACACATAAAGATGCATTAAAAGTAAGTGATACATTTATATAGAATTTAGCGGTTGAAGTGAAATACGCTAAAGATAAGCATAAGGCTGAATAGACTTCAATAGAGGACTGGCAGAGAGAGGTATCACAATATAATGTTAGGACAGGCAGAGTCCTAGATGTTTATCGAATATAATAACAATGCTATTGAACTCCTCATACAATCAGATAGCTAGGATAACATAAAATAAAAGCAGTTGCAGTGTAACTATTTAGTTTAATGAGTATATTGCTATGTGTGCTCTGTATGGAAACAGAAGAAACTGGATGGTGTAAGAAGAAAGTACTTAAGAAATGGAAGCCACTGATACTAATGCCAGTGACTTAAGTATTTAAGCCAATGAGCATTGCACTATCTTTGCATTACATTTAGCTACTGCAGTTTATGCCACAGCAAATGTAGAAAAAGAGCAAAAGGAAATTTTTCGTTTTAAATGCACAGGATGGATGTATTCTAATAGCAGCACATTACACAACTAACTACTAGGGTGCCTAGGAAGAAGAAAAGTAATTTGAGTTTTAGGAAAAAGTCACTGTCTGGAGAGAGAGGAGATGAGGATTCATATAGGATGGAGAGTGTGAGGCTGCATCCTTGAAGCATTTGCACTAGATGTTCAATAAAAAGTGGGTCTGCGGTTGTATCATTAATATGGCAGGACCTATTACATAGATTGACTTCAGGGAGCATGTACCATGAGCTTCTGACATAGTTAGGCAAAAGTACATCATCTTGGTGGTTGTATTGTCTGATCTTCTTTAAGGACTCCAGTGAAGCGCAGATTTCTAAAGGTTGAGTACCAGCCTAGAAGGTGTAGATAACTGGGAGTTCTGCAGACAGATTTCTAAGTAAACTGAAGAAAATGAGAGAAAAGTTTATCTGCGGACATCCTCTGAAGTTCTTTGTAAAGGTCATAGTGATACATCTAAGAAGGAGTAAGTAGAGCATATTTAATAAATGTTGTCATTCGGCAGTGTTGGAAAATGTCATGCCCCAACAGAAAAGTAATATCATTTGGTATGGCTTACTGTCTGCTACACAGTATGTACTTAGGAATGGACATGGTATCAATGCTACAATAGCTAAACTCACAGTTACTGTGACTGGGTGGATAGAAAGAAGGAACTGTGTCAGTGTCACATTAAATGATTGTTCAAAAGCACCAGATGCAAGGCTTCATACACATTTAATCTCCAGTTTACAAGTGGAAGCCTTAATGTTAATGTCTGGTATAGGTGTGTAGCTATCTATCACAGTGCAGGATGACTGGCACAGTGACAGCAATAAAACATATATTGTGTGCCAATGATCAGTCTTATTCCCCTTGTTATTCATCTTCTACAAAATAAGATGCCAGACTTTACAGGTCATGTGTCACTCATCCAGATGTGCTGTTGACCTGGTTACTTCAAGTGTCCAAGTGATGATATTAGGACCATGAAAACAAAACCATTTCTCTGGCATGTTAGTAGGCAAAAGAAGGTAATGTTACTACATGGACGGGGTCTTTCCCTCATGACACCACTGAATGCCCTTCTACATGACAGTAGGCCAACATGTTTTTGGGAGGTAGGCCTTACAAAGAAAAGCTCTACTGCAAATTATACTATGATGACTTCTCACCTGGCATGCCCTTACTTGGAAGTTTATGGTAAAAAGACACTGAGAATCTATTTTAAAGGAGTTGGAGGCCTCCCTACTGGTAGAGCTCTCCAAGAAGGAGGGCCCCTTCACTAGAATGAGTCAAATGCAGGTATTGCTGCAGTGTGAGAACCTCCAAGGGGAGGATATATAAGAAAACTGGCATAGAGGAGCCTGAAGTCAGTGAAATACAAAACAAAGTTAATGACTCATCTAACATGTACATCTTGTGAAGTCCAACTTTCTTTCTAGAAGCTTTCACCGCTTGAAAGTACCTGTTTATATAATAGGGATCAAACCTGGACTTCCAGAGGTATCTTAGTGAAACCTTTAAGCAGATTCACCAAAAACTTAGAGCAAAAAAAAAAAAAATCTCACTCCTGCTTTAAAATAAGACATGCCAGATGTTCTAACACCACACTACATCATCTGACTACAATTTTAAAAGTGTTCAACAACGTACATCTGTGTAGTAGGCTTTGCTAGTAACACCTAGGCTATTACATATCATCTGTCTCCGAAATCTGTACGTGGGATGGATTTCTTAAATAAGTTCTCACTTACTTACTCAACTTTTGTTTCCTTTTAAATTCTTCTATTGGCCTTTTTTCCTGACCTCAGTGATTATCTGCTTCCATATTACTTATATCTATAAAGAGAATTGTACTAAGCATTACATGTACATCAAGTAGATTTGTAGATACAATTTTGATACAGTTGCTGCCTGCAAAATAGAATTGCTTCTCCATATGGTGTCTATAGTTCAAACGTATTTTCCCAGTTTAAGTAGGTGCTCGCTCCATATTATAGGATTCCATATGGGTAACAGCTATGGTATAACTTTAAAATATTTTAGCCAAAATGAACCCATTATGTAAGTGTAACAAATTATGTGTATGCAGATCTTCTGAACCAAGTCTACTATATTTTTTGCAGCTAGCCTATACTTACCCTTACCTGGGCTTTTTATGCTGTTATTCTCACCCATTTCTAATTCTTCTACCCCTACCTGTTATAATTCCACTGTCATTGTAATAACTCTGTTTTTTCAAAGCTCATCTTAATTATAATTTCACTACCATATTACCCTATTTTACTAACTTCTTTAGCTATTATACTGAAGACCCTTATGCCCTACAGTACAATTTTTCCTCATTTTAGATACTATCATACATATATTATTACACTGTTTAGCAAAGGAAAATATGACGATTTCTATGAGATGGGTCAAGCACTTTACTGGTTAATTGAATTCTTTCTAATTTCTCCTGTTCATGTGAGAATCACATGCCTTATAATACAGGTAAACACTTAACAAAATATTGATTTCAGGCCGGGTACTGCAGTCTGATAGAAAATTATATTATTGCAATACATCATGGCAGGAAGTTAATAAATCATAATTTATCCATAGTGTAGAAGGATGTTATTTCATTGCAATGGTACAGCCTAAGGGACCAGGTTAGAGCACTTTCCCACAACATGGGTAAAATAAGAATTACTCACAGTGATAATTACCATTGTTTAAAAAAATGTCCAAAATTTCAAAAATAACTTCATTGAATAAAGTAAACTTGATCTGTTGTCCATCTGTCTGAGCTGATACAAATCAGTATGGACAAGTCATACTGGATACACACATGCCAGTGAACATGGCATTAACTTTGAGCCCATTAAGCTAATGTGATCTAAGCTGTAGTAAACATGGAGGCAGTGCAGAATGAAACATCTATCAATCTATCTATCTATCTATCTATCTATCTATCTATCTATCTATCTATCTATCTATCTATCTATCTATCTATCTATCTATCTATCTATCTATCTATCTATCAGTAGATGGATATATCTACATTTTTTGATTCATGGGATGGGTGCAGTTTAAACTAAAATTAAGGAATTATTTAATATGAATAAGAAAGTATATATTTAGGGGAGTGTAGCAAAAGTAAAATAAATGTTTTATATGTGTTTTAATAGATCAGACGCAATGAAAATATTGCCAGTTATTTTAAATATTTTCACTAACCACACCAACATGTATTTCAGTCTAGATACTCACTGAACTGGTTGGTGTGACATACCTGGCTTTATCTTCAACCTGGAGTGCAAATGTGTGTCAGAAGAAGGCAAAACTTTGCTACTGTAAAACATTGCTTTAATTAGCTATTGATGTTATAGACACCAGAATATCTATGTTTTCAACTGTATTTAATATATAAGAATATTTTAAAAAAAATGTTGCTTAAGTTTGATTAAGATTCACATTTTTTCTTGTATATTTATTAGTGTTTGTGTAAATGAAATGTTTAAATACCGTCGGTATACAAACATTGATTCCATGTAGTAATAGTGGAGCTTTTCACCTCGGGTCCCTGTCTGTAAACTGTCAGTGTGCAGTAATGGCTTACCCAGTTAACAAAATGTAATAAATGAATAAATACATTCATAAATATAAACAAGTCATGTTGCCAATTGCATACAATAAACTGAGTGATCAAAAAAACTCAGATCTCGGAATGTACAGAAAAACTATATGATCTTAGCACTCCTATCTGCTTGAAGCAACAGATGTTAAAAGATTTAAATATCTAATGGATAATAACTAGGCAGGCAGACAGCAACTGTTATATGTACTGATAGATTGTTTATGAGCTTCACAGGTTTAGAATGAAGTAGGTGTTACTGGAGAATGGCATTAAAATGAGATCTTAGTGCAAATGTCAACAGAAAAGGAGTTCAGTAGCTGTTCATTTGCTAGTTTTATGAGGCAGGGTAGTAGAATACACAGGTTTAGTGAAAATGGTAAGTGGAAAGAATGCTACTGACAGAGTGGTGAGGCTGGCAACTTAGAAATAAAGGATGAGTGCTTTGCATAACGTACTGTCAGTCCCAGACTGCTAGTGACGAAAGTAGAAAATGAAAGACATTACAGGCCATCATGAGTCTTGTGTTTATAAATATAAATGTTTCCACAGCAAGTTTCTATGGTAGCAGACACCCCTGTATACAACAACAACATACGGAGTTCAAACACAGTCCCAAACAGTACCAAATTATCTAGCACTGTGTGCAAATCTGTAAATGTGGATATCCATATTGGCATAAAAAGTTTCATAAATAAACACTCTGCACACATACTAAGCATACCTGGAAACCTGAGTGTTCTTTATTTGGTGAGCTACATCAAAGTCTTTTAAACAAAAATAAACAGTCCATTCTCTGTAAACTGTATACATATGCAAAGGCTTCTTTTCAACTTCAAGACATCCTAATTAGCACACACTTGTGTAAGCTATACTGACAAGGTTTTGGCAAAACAAATACCATCTGCTAAGCAGTCCTCATGTCTTATGCAGTATAACCTGAAAATAATAAGTAAATACATGTGTTTTATTCTTCTGTTTATTCTTAGCATATTGCTCTTGTGCCCTGATGAAAGAAATAAGGTAGAATCCCACTTTACTGCAGAGTTTGACCTCTTGCAGAAAAGGATATTGCTCTGGTAGCTGTAATTCTATGTTAAAAGATGACATGTGGGAGCTAAATAAAACTGCTTTGGGTTTGCAATTTTTTTTCTAAAGCTTACATGTAGTATAAAACTGTAGTTCTCTTCAAGCTACAATGCTGCAGGTTTGGGAAGTACTTGGTTTAACTTTGTTTTGCCAAAAATAAAAGCTATTACATCTTAATGGTCATGTAATCCAAAACAGGTTGAAAAATTATACAGTGATTCTTAACATAAAATAACTTTAGAACCCACTACACACACGTGTATATATATATATATATATATATATATATATATATATATATATATATATATAGGTGGTGGTGCTGCGGTAGCGCTGTCGCTTCACAGTAAGATGGCCTGTTCGATTCTCAGCTAAAGCATCTTCTGTCTGGAAACATGCGTGAATGGGTGTATCTTCGGTAAAGGTTGTACGTCAGGGCTGGCAAATCGGCACGTAAAAATCTACTGCCAATCATTAGCAGACCGGAGTTCCACTGTGGCGACCCCTAACCGGGAAAAGCCGAAAGACACAACAACAACAACAATCTATATGCGTGTGTTTGTATGCGTGTATTATGTTACATCTCAGAACATTTTCTTCTAATCACAAATCATCTAAACATTTCATCTAAAACACAACTAAAACATATTTGGTTGAATCGCATTACTTCTAAAAGTTCATGTATACAGAAAATGCTTCTCCAAAACTTCTTTTTAGTAGGGATGAACATCTCCCTGCACTCTCATGTGTGGGGCTTCACCCCACATATTCCTACTTAAAAAAAAAAACATTAACTGCACAGACTGAAAGAAACGTGAACACATACACACACATGCTCACATACACAGACATACATGCACGCACGCATACACACATACACACACACGCGCGCGCACACACACACACACACACACACACACACACACACACACACACACACACACACACACACCGAGTGAATCACTGCTAGTGCACAGACCGGAGGGTAGGCATTAGCAAGGCAGAAAAATTACATTACTCTAATTTACCTTGTAATTCCTATGACCATAACACCCCAAACCACAACACCATTAACTCTCTTGACATTTGAAATGCCGACAATGCAGAACCGGCATCTCCATACAGTGGGGAATGTTCCATTCCTGCACTGTAGTACGATCTCGGAGTTGGTATATTTAAGTTACAGGGGGAGTGTGGGGGGCAGAGCTTCCCATAGGGGGTGCAGGGGGGCTTGCCTGCTAGCAGTGTTTAGGTAAGTGTTTGTTGTTTTTTACTTTTGTATTTCATATGTTCAACATTTCAAATGTCGATCATATGGTCTCGGCCATATGAAATTTTGCATTTTGCAGTGTCGAACATATGAAGTAGATCAATATATATAAATATATATATTTGCCAACAAACAACAGGTGCTCGGTATAACGTGTGCTCTGATTTAAATACAAATCACACTCCCCAACATCCAGCACCAACAAAATTAGTACACCCAAATGGGTGAATAACTTCAAAAGAAGAAATAAAACATGCTCCAAACAGGAACTAGGCTGAGTGTTGCCATGATTTTAATGTCCATCTCACCAAGAATCCTAATACACAATACACAAACCTAGGTTTTGCCCCCTGGCATCATCAGTGTGTATTGTAAAGAGGGAACAGTGACCAATATATACAGATTATAATCAACTTAACTTAAAGAAACAATACACTTAACACTTAAAAGTTAAATCTTTGTAACACCAAAAAAACACAACATACCAGTCATTACATTGAAAAAAATATATAATATATTATTAGTTAAACTAAACAATCTAACCAACATATATTGTGAACTAAATATAGTTACTAATGGTCATTTAGACCTGGTTTAAATAATGCTCCTAAATATACTATCTTTTTCCTCTCTTTTTCTGTTAGAATTCTATGTTTACTTATCATTGTTAAATTATCCCCTACAACCTGATCAATACCCAAAAAAATGAAGTGTGCTCCTGTATGTATTTGGATAGGTTTGCACAAGGCGCTACGTGCTCTTTTGCAATTGATATCACTGATATGTAATGCTATTCTCTGTCGAAGAGATAAAGAAGTCTGTCCCACATAAAAAGCCCCACATTGGCACACCGCCATGTAAATCACTCATTCGCTGCTACAAGTAATCAAGTATCTAATATCGTAAACCTTAGGTGTATTTATAGACGTAAATGATTTAGTTTTTGAGACCACCTTACAATGGACACAATGTCCACAATATGTACTGCCCAATATTCTACAGGCTTTATTTTCTATGTCTTTTTGGTGTCCCTTCTTGAAGTTAGCTAGATTTTCACCTATAGACTTCCCTCATCTATATCCAAAAGAACGCCGAGTATCTAATAATGTGTCCAAAAACCTATCCATCTTCAATATGTGCCAATGTCTTTGTATTATTTATTTTATTTTAAAGCTGTTGCTTCCAAACTTAGTCATGAATCTGATGACATGATTCCCTTCCACCTGTGGCCTTTCAGCCCCCTTTAATAATTGTTCTCTGGAATCAAAATCCACCATACTTCGTGCTTTATCAACTTGCCTAGGTTTGTAGCCCCTTGCCAAAAATCTATGTCTCAGCTGTTTGGCCTGTATCTGAAATTGATCAGGTTGACTACATATGCGTTTAAGTCTTTTAATTTGGGCTAGGGGGATATTATTAACAATATGTTGTGGATGGTTGCTATCAGCCCTCAGTAATGAGTTTTTAGTAAAAGGCTTCCTATATAAACTGGTATGCACCATGCCATCATTAGCTTTAGTTACCATAACATCTAAAAACTCAATACTTTTCCCTTCCAATTTTCCACTGAAAAAAATTCCATATCGATTATGATTCAAACTGTTAACGAACTGTCGCGACCTATCCTCAGTACCCTGCCATATTCCCCAGCAGTCATCTAGGTACCTTCTCCACATCAATAACTCTGTTGTAAATTCCTTTTGTTGATAAATCATTTGTACCTCCATAAATCCCATAAATAGATCTGCATAAGTGGGAGCAAAAGTTGCTCCCATCGCTGTATCCTTAATTTGCAAGAACAATTCAGAACCATATCTGAAAAAATTATGTTCTAGTACCAGACCCAAAAGTTTTAATATAAATTCTTGTTCTTCTTTAGAGTAATAATCCGAAACCTGAAACCAATATTGTATAGCAGCTATTCCACCCTGGTGAGGAATGCTTGTATATAACGATTGCACATCCAATGTACCCATATGTGCATGGCTAGGAATATACAAATCATCCATTAGCTGTAAAAACTGATTTGTCTCCTTTATCCTTGCCATCACATAAGTCAATAGTGGTTTCAGTTTCATCTCAAGATAAACTGATAGAGGTTCAATCAATGAGCCTCTACCTGCTACTATGGGCCATCCTGGTACTGGGGTAAAAGATTTATGGATCTTAGGAACTAAATAGAAATATTGTGGAGAGGGATCTTCCACTGTCAATTGTTGTTGTAATTCTTTAGTAATAATACCCACCCCTCTAGCTTGTTCCAAAAACTGATCAATTTCTGTTTTAAATCCCACTATCGGATCAATAAGGAGATGGCAATATGATGTTAAATCAGTCAAATGTCTTTGAACTTCTATTTCATTGGCCTCTTTGCCCCAAACTACTATGGCACCACCTTTATCTGCCATGGTGATAACCAAATTGTTATTATTACTTAAATTCTGCAAAACTTGTTTCTCTTCTCTGGTCATATTCTCCTTAAAGTGTCGAAACACCTTGCTCTGGTTTAATTGTAAGTCTTGTAGCACTTGTTCCTCAAATATTTTAACTGCTCCATAGTACGGGGGCTGAAACTCAGATTTCCTAAATATAAATCTATCCTGTCTATCTCTGGACTGTGGTCTATATAAGTAATAATATTTTAAATTCAATTTCCAGCAAAAAGATTTAACATCCTTCACCACCTCAAATTGGGACACAAAACTATCAGGTACAAAACTAAGGCCCTTATTTAACACTCGATATTCCAAATCCGAAAATACATAATCAGTCAAATTTAACACTAAATTGTCCTCAATATCCTGGGTATCAACAGTGTGCTCTACCTGTTGGCCATTTTGCTGAACATTTCTTCCATTTCTTGAACCAGCATGTTTCCTGCCCCCTCGCCTAAACGGCCCCTTACCCTTTTTGGTGCTGGGGAGCTGAAAACTGTGGGTTCTACCCCCTCCAGTTCTGTGTCAGTATTTCAATAACCTGAAGATATGTCAGATACACTAGAATTATCAGTACTTCTTCTAGTTAAAATGGACTTTGGACTTTTAATGTTAGGTCTCACTTGTCTCTTATATTTACCTTCAGTAAATCTTACTGACCTTTTAACTTTCTTCCAGGTATAGGCCAAATTATTGGTATAATCCTTGGTATCTCTCTGAAATTTGTTAAGTTTCCTATCTGATAATTCCTTCTCCATTTTTTGAACCTCATTTACATACTGCTTGTATTTATCATCATAATTTTGTTCTTGATTGTATTTGACCATATCTTCATAGGCATTATTCAACTTGACTATCATCTCTGCATGCTGCTCTTCATAATACTCTATTAATAATCTAATAAACATACTAGACATAGTAGACTGAACTTGTCTCCATTTACTTAAAAATTGTTCATTATCTGCCCAATACCAGGCTCTAAATAGAACCTAAGGCCTCGTGGAGCAATATTGGCCGTAACATATGCTTTTAGCAATTTTGTGTGCCAAACATTTGCTCTAACCTTTTTGGTAATTTCAGTTAACCGAATAAACTGTGTCTCCATATTAGTTCTTTCATATCTGCTAGTTGATATTTCTTTCCCTGTTCCCACCTTGAATGCAGTCAAATCATCATTACTAATAGCCAAAGTTTCTAAAAAAATTTTTAAATCCTGAGCCTCAGCCATCCTTAAATATATACATTTTTCTTATATTAGCTCCTGGAATAAAACTCAGGTTAATATGCACCAATATCAAAATTTGTAAAACAAATTTTTTAAACTACTGAAAAATAGTGTCATCATTGCTTTATTGACAGACCCCAAGGCCGCACCAATGTTTCAGCCAAGGGAGACTGGTTCCAACATTTATATGGTATATATAGCATCAAGAGAACTGCTCCCATTACTAACTTGACACCTACCAAATATAACTTAAGTCCATACTAATGGGACATCTAAGTTTATATACTGGTGTCATAGTTTCTATAATACAATCATTAGATGTTACCAAGGTTTAATATAGTGGCCAAAATAGCTTTATGTTAGAGAATAAAGTTGTTAACATCTAGTCTAAAAAGATGAAAGACAAAATACTATCCAAGAGGTAAAAATATTAACCTCTATAGTATTGTTCTAATATAACGGCTGAATACACTGACTGTGAATATACCATGTACATATGACTGTAACTAGTGTTTTGTGCATCCTATTTTCTAATACATATATTATACTATTATCAAAAAAGACCCTTTTACTTTGATTTATATGTACTATTCATGTTGCCACAATCTTGTAAACAGCATATTATATTTACTTGTAGAGGTTGGTGTATCGTCGCATGAACCCTTGAAAAGATTTTAACTTACATAAAGGTGACACTATATGTCACTCAAAAATATAGTCTTAAGTACATGCCTGTTGTACATCCAACATGAATGACTACCCCTTCACCACCATAAATTTGATGGTATAAGGCCTATAGCATTAATGGCTATACCACCCAAGGCTGTAGTGCAACTATACCATAGGAAACAAACAAGTACGGCCCATAAAACTACAGGCCTAAATTAAATACAGTTCACCAAATCCATACTACATAAATAGAAAGGCCATTAATACTGTTGTCTCACATATGCATATTACTTAACATTGTTCATGCAAAAACATTCATATCAAACTTGCTTATTTTTGTTGTTAATACAAAAAATAATGATGATATCTTTATAGCCCTTATTTATGTCAGCTTATCAGAAGCTATTACTCTGAGTGGTGTATATCAAGGTCTCTTCGCTACCATTAAACTGATGGTACAAACACAATGTCCTTAATGTTCTTTACCGCTCACAGCCGATATTCATCTCTGCCGTAGATAATAATAAGTAAGGCCCCTTTGTGTATTACCAAGTTCAAATATAGTTCACACCATCCCTTTTTCTATATTAATATTGTACACATAAATATTCGTTAACAACTGTAGCCGATCTTCATCTCTGCCACGAACAATCCTTGTGTACACACTGTTATAAAACGAATGTTCTCTCCGTACATATAGGCAAAAGATCTTGTTGTAAATACAAAAAGCATTGATACACTGTCACAGTTTCTTATAATGCACCGCTGGCCTTAAATCATTAGACCAATCATCACTAATGTCACAAAACCACACTATGATCTTCCCTTGATCATCAAGCAGTTATAAGATGTGTAAATATAGATTAATTGTCCATATATTATGATGACTTAAGCAGATATCGCACACAGTACCTGTTACGCCCTAAGGCTCTGAAATGCAAACAAACCACTCGATGCATATAGCCCTTGGTGTTCTTAATGATGAATGTATGCTCCCTGGTTGTAAAAAGCTGAAACAAGGAGAAATACTGGTTGTCCCCTGCTATATTTTGGATGTTATTACCGATAAAGCCATCTCCGTCGGCCGAATACACAGAGGCAGCCCCAAAGTCAGTCAGCAAGCAATGATGCACTTGTTAATTCCTCGTCAGAGATATACACACCAGCATTCTGTACTCCATATCTTCACCAACAAACAACAGGTGCTCTGTATAAAGTGTGCTCAGATTTAAATACAAATCATGCTCCCCAACATCCAGCACCAAAAAAATTAGTACACCCAAATGGGTGAATAACTTCAAAAGAAGAAATAAAACATGCTCCAAACAGGAACTAGGCTGAGTGCTGCCATGATTATATAAAATATATATATATATATATATATATATATATATATATATATATATATATATATATGTATAGATACACACACACACACACACACACACACACACACACAAATACACACATTCATGCATACAAGCACACACACACACATTCATGCATACAAGCACACACACACACATATACACACACGTGCGTGCATGTGTGCGCGCACACACACACGGACGCACACTGAACTGCTAATACCATGGAGCAATATTTTAGGGTCACAGATGCTATTAGCTGAAGAGCTAGGTTTGCTGGTTTGCTTACAACAGAATAATCACCAATCCTATGACAAAACTGCTAACTTTGTATAGCTAATTTATAATTTATAGAATTACAAGTGTTTTCAGAATTCATTATATTTGCACACATCCCAAAGCAGTCATTGGCATTGACCACAATAGCTATAGCCTATAAAAGCAGAGCAGTCTCTATGCACTGAACGTAACAGAAGTGTACCCACCAGAAAAGGTCAACTAAAAGACAATACACTCAGCACTGGGAAAATAGCTATTACCTATAACAGGAGAGCAGTCACTAAACAGTAAGACTGAATAGGAAAGTAGTGAATCAACCAGGACAACTTCTAAGCATTGATCCCTATGAACTAAAACACAATGCACTGTACACTAGGTATGATCACTACAAAAGTTCAGTTTAACACCAATGCTCAGTTGTACACACAGTGACAGTAGGAGAAGTAAACAGCAATACACACTACAAAAAGTATAAGAGGAATTAAACACGCCTTTCCAGAAGGAGAAATGGTGTTTAACCTTTTGGCTTCTACCTAGCTTCTCCTAGTGCTGGTCAACATACCTCTCAACTTCTTAGAGCAAAAATTCTGGACAAAGCCATAAATTATGTGGGACAGTGGCAAAAAACAGGGACAATTTTTAAATATTGCTCTCACAGTCTTAGAAAGTTATAAGTGTAGCAGGTTTTGGGTCAACATACATTTTCTGAAGTGCATGAAGTCTGAAACTAAAATGTCTGTCATTATTTTCTGACTTTAATTTTCAATGACATGCCAATACTCTGCCAGAAAATCACAATTTTATGAAAAATGGATCAAAAATATGAGGAAAAAATGTGGACATTCTGCAAAAATCTGTACATTTGAGAGGTACACTGGTCAAGCCACAGCTCCTGCTCCTTCTTGCACCAGCAGCAAAACAGTAGCACTATCCCCAAGCTGGTTCCAGAGAAGCAGGTTGCAGATTCTTTGGTGATCACTAGTCTCATCTCAGATGCTGCAGGGATCTGTACACTTATTACAGCCTTCTGCTAGATACCATGGATAGTGCAAAGAACAAGTTAACGTAATATATCACCAAGCTGTACAATTTAAACTGAAGAAGTTCCCATTGAAGCAGCAACCTTACTTTTCAGGGGAATCCTAATCTTCACTCTTTCTCTTACCAGCAGCAAAATGAAAGAAGTAATCCAAAGCTGACTCCTAAGAAACAAAGTTTAGGCTTTTGTGTGTAAGAAGATAAAGAAACAATGTTCTGCTGCTTGCTTCTTTTACCAGGAACAAAAATGAAGCACTAATGCCAAACTGTTTCATGAGAAATTGTCTGCAGGTACTCCTGCAACTGGTAGTCTCACCCCAGATATTGTGGGTTTAAAATTAGGCTAGAAATTGAGTTACTGCTCTGGGTGCTGCAGTGTGCATTTACTGGGTGAGAAGATAGGAAAGAGAAGGTAACTCAAATTTTATCAATCTAAGGAAAGAACCTCCCCAATATGATCTTCTAGTGTTGACTAGTATGTGTAAATGAGCTGCAACTGGGAAGACCTTCTAAAGTCAATTTTACATTAGGATAGGGAACTCAAGCACCATTTGTTTTAAGTGCACAACAGGGACATGGTTGGTGGGTAAGGGAAATCTGAAATAATCACAAAGCATCAGTCACAGAACACTGGCAGCTGAAAAAAGTACACCTCTTCCTATTTTGCTTACCTTAAAGAAAGATAATTCTCATCTCCACCCATAAACCAGCTACATATATATTGGTAGTCAAAGAACAGAATACATTTCTTTGCTAACTGACCTAAGACTGGTGTATGCTAATGCTAGGATTCCAAGAGAGTTTGAGAGGTAAAAATCATTTTTTTTCTGTGTTTAGGGCAACAACATAATAGAATGAACTGATAAATAATTTGTGCATGTCAGGGAGTAATCTGGAATGAAGTGGTGGGAAATGGATAGAAGAAGGCTATAGTAACCATACTATGCATATTAGGTCCAGCAAAAGGACATTGCTGCAAATATAATAACAATGACCATGTTGGGAATGGGACATAATAATTTCATGTGGGATTCAACAAGACTACTATGAGTGCTGATATGAAGTCATTGCAGGATATAACACTATTACTGTACATCCTAAGATCAGGATGCCAATCCGGCATGTGCAACAAAGGGATAAAAGTAATGTTATGCATGTTTTAGGATTGAGATGTTGATGGAGAAGAGGCTATCATCAATATTGTGTGCATAGTTGGACTAGAACATGGAAAGGGAAGTCTGTAGTTTAACTACAGAGTGGATGGTATCAGAAAACAGCCAGAAAAAGGTATAAAATCAGTACCTTGTGTATAATGTGGCTAGAGCATGGAATAAGGGAAACTGTAGCAAACTAAAGGTGTGAATATTGGGTCAGATCACAGACAGGGTAAGACTTATAAAAATAATGTGCAGGTACATGGACAAGAACATGAAGGAGTAGATTGTAACAAAGCTACAATGTCTATGCTGGGGTTGAGACACTGATGGGGATTGAAAGAAAAATACAGGGTGTGTGTATTAAGAACACACCATGAGGAGTGGATTGTAGCATAACCTCAGTGTGAGTGCTGAGGAATATGGATGGGATGTGTTTGTCAGGGATGGTCTGCTCTTCTCCCTTCTAGGCTTTTGAATATTAGCTAAAACACTGTCTTCCCCCATAGTGCCTTAATTAGGTAATGCCAAACTAAAAGTACTTCCAACATAAAAAATCAAAACCAAGAAAATCTGTAGGTATTACTGCCTAATGCTAGGAGTCAAAACAAAAAATTCCACTCCCTAGAAGCTCTCTTTCCCTAGAGAATGCTGATGTCTGTGCAGTCACTGACACATGGTTTAAAGTCATGGAGACCACTCCAACAGTGCAAGATTATAATGCCTTCCACATATTTAGGCCAGCTGTATAACAGGAGGAAGAAAATCATGGCAAAAATTAGGATGTGCAGAACCCAGCAGGATAAAAGCACTCTCATCAAACTAAACAAACAAATCTGAGGACAAATAAAGTCTACCAAAGCCAAATTTGAGGTAAGTTTGGTCTCCCAGGTCAAGGATAACCACAAAGCATTCTTTAGCTATGTCCGCAACCTCAACGGCAATATACAATTGTGTATAGAGCTCATTGTAAATGGAGCCACCTATACTGAGCCAGAAGATATAGCAAACCTCCTGGCTGATAAATTCAGCTCCAACTTTACCCCTCTCTCCCCCTCAACCATCCACAGAGGTTCCTCATTAAAAGAATACAGGACATAAATAAAATGACCTATGCAGAATGCCTCAAGGCCCTATCCCTGTATTCTGTCTCCTACAGGCTTTTGAGGGGAAATCTATGCCTGGCATACAGGGCATTGTCAGACCCCACTCTGATGAACCTCCTGCATATCCACAAAACAAACAGCACCAGAATTAACCATTCTAAAGAATTAAACCTTGCTTGTGATATAAATAGGACCTGCTGGATAGGTAGGTATGCATCTCAGAAACTACCCCATCCATGTGAAGCAGAGTTCCTCCCTAACCCAATTCAAGTACAACTTGGACAATTGGATGGGAAACCAGAAATTCATCCCTGGTTTGGCACCTATGTCTCTAATGGACACAGGTAACCTGTAAATGTTTCATCTCCCAGGCCCATGCTTACACTTAACAAGGGTATCAGAGCTTGTCAGAGATTTGGGATGCATGGCTAGGCTTCAAAAGGCCCTTGTGGTTGTTAGCCTAGTAAATACCTATGAACCTATGAACAACAATATTGTACATTTGGTGGAACTAGGAAATGGAATTCACAGCTTTAACTATGTATACAAGGTGGAGTCAGTCTAGGGACCATACTCACCTTGGAAATACAGAACATCATAGGACACCTCTTGTCTCCAGGAGGACAAAACTGATCGAATCTAGGATGAGATTATGGGCAGCTATCCAGTTTTATTAATCATTGGCTAATAAGTCTGAACCTCCAGTATGTCATATTTTATATTTGATGGAGATTCAAGCCTCTAGTTTGAGTGTGTATAGGCATTTATATTATGGAAGCACTAGAGGCGAAAGAGGGGTTGATCCTTAATGCTAGACATAAATCACTAGATAGTAGGCAATAAGAGAAAGAGTATACTGACAGATCTTCAAGCCTGACTTAGTAGCTGAGGATCCTTGGTCTGGTGATGTTTTTATAGAGCTGAGTTTGAATAGATACATGCTAAAATAAGATTTATGTTCTATAACTGATCTCATCAAGGCAGAGTACAGAGTAATGATAACTTTTGTCAAGCTGGATAACAAAACATTAGTTATTAATTGGGCTAGATTGAAGGATTTCCTAAATACTGTTATTAACAGTTGAGTTATCTGCGAAGGAGCCACAATCTCTGTTGACCATATCAGTCTAAAGTGGGGTGCTATCTGTACTATAAGCTGGTGATGAAATTTGTTTACCAAAGGTGACAATTCTATACTTCTTTGCTTTGCATTTAATCAAGTAAAAAGTTAAATGAATGTTAATATGAAAAATACTAGTTACATTTATTCAAAGTTTAAGTTGAGGAATATATTATCTTGTGTGGCAGGTTTTGTAGACTTCAACAAGTTCTAAAGCTAAATTTCACACTCAGAAAGCTTATGATTTAAATGAATAAGGGTATTTAATATGGAGCAATCACTATCCACGCAAGGATGCAGGGAACTAAAAAAGGAAGGTTTTGGGTGCTTTCAGTCCTCCTAGGGAAAATCTGTCACCTTGGAATGCTTAGGACAGAGGACTTTCATCTCATAGAGGTATGGCCCCTGCTCAGGTGAGGATAGATTAGGTTAAATGGTACTTGTACTTTCCATTGTTTATTAAAAAAACTAGGTACTCCTAACTCCAAAATTATTTTTAGTATATAAGCTTAAAAGGGATTCAGATTTTTGTACTGAAAATCTGTGTTATTATACTATACAAATATGAGACAGGACTTACTGTAAGAAATACACCTTGTGTCTAGGCAAGAGGGTTGTGTGAAGAAACCAACTTCAAATGTTATATCTGTGAAGAAATGTATTATCATGATGTCTACTACCTCAGCAGAACGATGGTTGTGATATAATATAATACCATAAACTATATTTAAGCAATGTACCATGTGAGTTTATTTAATAGTTTAGGCAAAAAACCAACTGGGTTGCTGATTTCTCCTATTCTGTAGTTCATGAGCATAGTGATCAGCTGTGGTTGGGGAAAATGAGAACGATTATGATGTTATTGTTTTCAAGTGACTATAAATGAAGCAGCCCTGCTGGTATTTGTCCTAATGGAAGGGTAACTGAAGAAGTGGTGAGATGCACCATGTTAGATATTAATCTTGTCATTGGAAAGGCGTTGACAGCTAATGAGATAAGTATGTTTTTGTGTTGTTTTATGTTGCATTGCAGCTAATTGACTTGCCTGGAAAATTGTATTTGGCTTATAAGGTGCAGGGTACCTGTGGTCTCTGGTAATTACATGTATGAGCTCTCACTGCAGCTGAAGAGCCAAACCCATTCACCTTGGCTGGGAATGGGTAGTCTGGCTCTTGTCTGAATGAGGACAGAAATGGTGGTACCTTCACAGTGGAATGAACAGGTCAGTGGGGTAACATGGTTGCAAAATTTTGAAAAGTGACCTTCTGTATGAGCTATGTGACACCATAAAATAATATTATTATGGCAGTGTATGTAGATGTCTCTGGTTTTGAGATGGTACCAGTAGGTTAAGTTGATTAATATAACTTCGATGTAATAATAATTGTCTTTTTGGCTTTTGCCAGTTAGTGATCGCTACAGTGGAACTCCGGTCCGCTAATGATTGGCAGTGAATTTTTACAGTGCCGAGTTGCCAGCCAGATGCCCAACCTTCAAAGCAGGCACACCCATTCATGCACGCACCTACATGCATGTTTTTAATGTCACTCGATCACGGGGAGGACATGCAGACTCCACACAGAAGGTGCTCCAGCCGAGAAGCAAACGGGAGAACCTTTTGCTGTGAGGCAACAACACTAACTGCTGCACCACTGCAGCTCTCATTTGTTGGAAAAAACCTTTTTGATGTCTGACTGCATCTCTAATAGGGAAGGCATATGCTTCCTAACTTGTATGCTTCTGTTTGCATTTATGCTCAAGATGAGGAATCAGTGCAGGATATTGTAAAATTTATTGTAAGGGAATATAAGAAGAAGATATGGTGTAGATAGTGGTACTGTACTTTCCTTCTGTTTTATAAACAGCTTCTTGTTAGATATTCTAAAGAATTTTTGACATGGACCATTCATTGTGTAAATATATTTGGTTCTGTGTTGAACTGTTTTAAAGGGTCAGTGAATGATGAATGTAAAGTTTTCTATTATTATACAATCAAGTTTTATTAAGTGTGAAAAGTCACTTTAGTAAGTTCACATTTGTTTTTGTGAGATATTATATGAGAGAATAGGTTTGGAGGTTTGTGAGCAGTTAGGAAGATGTGATATGTGCCTAACATTTAATATCACAGACAATATATTGTCTATAAGCTGGGTAAGGAGATTTATGTGATAGACGCTTTTAGTGCAATGATTCTTTTTTTGATTTTGGAATGGTTTGCTGGAGAGAAATTAACCTTGTGTTCCTGACCTGTGTAGAGTTTTTTTTCTTGGGGAAAGTGAAACTGTATGATGCTACCATGGAGGAATTGTTAGACAGACAATGACTGACAAACAGCTGAAACAGTTGTGCCAACAGTTTACAGGACTGGCTAACAAAATTGCTATCTCAGAGAATGTACAATGTGTGGACAGCAATGAGATTGACAGTGTGAGTTAAAAAAAAAAAAACAACTGCAAGCTAGTACAGAAATTACGCATGGAGTATAAACAGTAAACTTTTCTAACGACTTTTAATTAAACAAAACAGAAAGTGCACAGAACATTTTAAAGTTCTTTGTATACACCTGATAGAACCAATGAAATTAACAATGTAAGAAAATATAGCAGCAGATCATTTAGCAATTAAGGACACAAAGTTCAGAAATGCAGTGTTTGATTCTAGCACTTACACTGTAGTAGGAAATCCATCATTTTAACTGAAACAAAATATTTCAAATAATGTGCCAATTTATTACAACTGTGGAGAGAAAGGTCACATTGCTAGGTCCTACAAAGGGAACGGTAATCTAAGATCTGAAATCAATGTCTCACATATAACTGAGAAAGTCACTGTATTAAAACCAAACTAATAAAAATCATTGTATTTTTAAAAGGGGGAGTAGTTCAAACACTACTGGATTCTTGAAGCACAGTTTCCTTTATTAAGGTTTTACTGAGGTATAATCAAACAATTGCTAACGTTCAGAAAGTATCTCCTTACATATGTAAAAATTGAAACAGTGCTGGGAAATGTGTTACTCCTGTGGCTCTAACCCTTGATTTAAATCAAGAATTAATACTAGGAATAAACTTTGCACATTTCAAAGCACTAGGAAAAGTCTGGGAAGAGAGAAAATCCACAGACAGAATGAGACAAGTGTATATACTTAATAAAGCTAGAGTAGCAGCCTGATATACCTACTCATTGTAAGAATGGAGGTGAGGAAGAACAAGGCATCGATAGTCATACAGGGATCTAGAACCACAATCAGGAAAAGGGAGTTGGCTTAAAAACTACAAAAGAAACAGGCATGCACACACAAAGTTGTAGCCTGCAAGAACAAAATCTGCAGAAGTAAAATATTTAAACACCAAGCTAATACACCTTGCTGGGATGGTGTGGCATACACAGAAACGTACAAGCACTGTTACTACTGAAATAGGGATGGTAGAAGAAAGGCTCTTGAGTGATGGCCTTTAGAACAGAGCAAGTTTAGATCGTAAGATGAGACAAGTAGGATAGTGAGGAGATCTAAACTTACTTCTGTTAGTGTAAAACAGAAAACACAATTGAAGACAGACCATAATAAACAGGAATCTGTAAACCAAGAAAAAGTTAGCATTGATATGTTTTATTATGTGTTATTCTTTGCAGTGAAAGGGCAATATAAAGAAAGAAAAGGAAATAAAAGGGTGGTATCCACACCAAGATAGGGAAGGAGGCGATTTCAAGGCAAGTTACTGAAGAAAGTAATTATGGGTTAGACAATTTTCCAAAAAAAGTGAGGGCCCATAAAAACATTAGCTCACTTGTGAAGTCAGGGAAATGCGTTCATCAGAGCAGGAAGTCAGAATCAGAATGTTAGGTTGGAGGAACAGAACACTGTATTATGTAGTAAAGCAAACCTAAACCTTCTTCCTGAAGAGTTCATAACAGCTAAGCAAATACATACAGTACCAACAGCATTGCTTCATACTACCCATGGTAGAGAAATCCTTCTACTAGGATGCATTGACATTGCCTGGAAAAAGCATGAAATATCTCACATCATTTCTTTTGGATTTTCATAAATGATGACAATACTGATGAAATGATAACCCTATCCCAGTTAACAAACTTAAATATGTGCATACATAAATAAATACACACCTCCAACAAGAAGGGATTGACACATTTATACAAAAAAAAAAAAGAATTACTCATTTACAAGCTTATCAACCTATTTCACTGACCACATGACAACCTTTGCCACATGAAAGCATAAACCACAAGCAACTTCACCTAAAGTAATCATCAGAAGCCTCAAAATCTTGAACTGAAAACTGGATAAGTCCTGAAGTAATAGTAGAAAAAAAATGAACCACTGAAATAAACTATTATAGATAGTGCAGTAGGGATGACTCAAAAATTTACGGTTTCAAGAAACAGCAGAAAATAACACCGCTGCCAACTGAAAATGCTAGACTTATGGGCAGCCATAAACAAAATTCATAGCAACAATAGTGCTTCCCCACAAAAAAAAAAAAATACATTAGCCAACCCCAGAAAGAGCATCAAATACAGTTGCCAAGTTTTTTTCCCACTCTATAATCACAAAGCACTCTAGCCAGACAACTAATAGAGCTCAGATCTATAACCAAGAAAATAAACCATCATACAGCTTCAGTTTCCAATCTTTATCAGAATTCTTTCTTAAAAAAGTGTGATGCCCGTCCCCTGGCCCTGCAATCAAGGAGCCTAAATCCTCACCACTAACACCAGAGGGGGTGTCTCATATATGAGGAAAGGATAACAAATACACACAGTAAAGTGCAATTTCCCTTAAGAGCACACAGAGATCACAGTCAGTCCAGGGCTGGTCGCTCCCTTGCTTCCAGGTCCCCAATAAGACTCCCCACTGGCACAGCTCTAGGGTCCAGATCTCAGCTTAGTGGGCAAGCTAAAACCTCTAGCACCCTCTTTGTCCAACCAGTGCTTCATGTCCCTGCCCAAGTAGCTGACACACACACACACACACACACACATTAATAATAAATAATCAAAACACAAGACAATACTTTCTACTACACAGTGCTAGTCAAGATTTCAGAGATCACACAGAAATACTTAAAATAAATCAGTAGTATAGTTCTGACATCACAGAAAAACACTTAGTCTAATCTTTCTAGTTCCTAGCTATTTCTAAAAAAAAAAACAAGTCTAAGATAACTTACATATGAGCAAGACAGTGCTGTGAGTTGGATGTTCAAGACAAAAATGCTTAATGCCTTCTGATTCTCTGTTTAATTTGCTGTTGCAGTCCTGATTCCCATTACATCATTCTTTTACACTTTCCTGGTGTTCCCAGGCTGACATCAATTGCATTTACATTCTTTTACACCTAGGCAGAAACCAGAGCAATAAAAGTCATTCCATATGTAAATTCTGGTCATTAACTTTAGCCTTAAAACAATAGGCAGGAAGCCTTCATCTAGCCTGGACTGAGCTGAGTTGTAAACATCAAAGACAGTCATGAAATAATTTCAATTTCAAAGGACAGACAAGAAATGCTTGACTTAGCTTTCTTTACAGCAGAGGGCAATGTTGCTACATTGTTTAGGGTTCAACATTTCATAGCATATTGCTTCATTTAGGAAAGCAAGCCTGTAATTTAACATTCATATGTACAAATGACAGTATTATGTATAAAATCCTATCTGGCTAGGCTGGCAGCCTTCACATCCCCTCCCCCCAGAGAATTCAAACTAGTTTTTCAAGTGACCCTTGAGAAACGCTGCTTGAGAGGGACAGGTCTAACTGAGTATATGTACCCCATTCCCTGTCTTGAGAGCCCATCTGCATTGGCATTGCTACTCCCACTGCAGTGCTGCACTGACATATCATATGCTTGCAACCCCAGGCTCCATCTTAGCAACTTGGCATTTTGCTGGCTGGCTTTGTTTAACCATGTTAGAGGGTTGTGATCTGTCATAACAGTGAATTTCTTTCCATACAGATAAGGCTGAAGTTTCTGCAGTGCCCATGCTATGGCTAGACATTCCTTTTCTACAGCTGCATAGCATTTCTCCCTGGGTTGGAGCCTACAACTGAGATAAACCACTGGGTGCTCTTCTCCCTCTGAAGAAATTTGGCTAAGTACAGCCCCCACCCCATGGTTTGAAGCATCCATCTGCACAACAAATTCTTTGCTGTAATCTGGACTGGCTAACACAGGGGGTCCTCCCAAAGCTTCTTTAAGCTTCTGGAATGCCTGCTCACATGCTGGGGTCCACACTACCTTATCTGGTATGTTCATCCTTGTCAGGTCTGTGAGGGGAGCAGCTATGGTACTATAACTGGGGATGAACTTTCTGTAGTACCCTGCTGTCCCTAAAAATGCCCTCACCTGCTTTTTGGTAACAGGTGCAGACCATGCCTAAATGGCTTCCACTTTGGATGTTCCGGCCTTATCTTACCACTCCCCACATTATGTCCTAGGTAGGAGACCTCCACCATACCCACCTGACATTTGCTCAGCTTAATGGCCAACCCTGCCCTCTGTAGTCTGCCCAGCACCTCCCTGACCTGCTGAAGAAGCTCTGGCCAGGAATGGCTGTAGATGGCAATATCATCTAGGTATCAAAGGGCAAACCCTCCTGCTCCTGCTAGGATATGATCTACCAGCCTCTGGAAAGTCGCTGGGGCATTCTTCATCCCAAAGGGCATTTTTGTGAACTCATACAAGCCAAAAGGAGTCACAAAGGCTGACTTCTCTCTAGCACTGGGAGTCAAGGGCACCTGCCAGTAACCCTTGATAAAATCAATGGGTGTAAGATACTTAGCCCCACCCAGCTGCTCTAGGGCCTCATCTGTTGTAGGCATGGGGTAAGCATCCGACTCTGTGTGACTATTTAATTTCCTGTAACCCACACAGAATATGTTGCTGCCATCCATCTTTGGCAGCAACACCACTGGTGAGGCCCAGGGACTGTTGGACTCTTGAATCACCCCTAGTTACAACATCTCCTGTACATCTCCCCTCAGAGTCTGTTTGACTCTCTCAGGCACTCTATAAAGGGCCTGCCTGATAGGCCTTTGGGGTCCTGTATCCACCTGTTGCTGCACTAGGTGGGTGCACCCTGGTTTCCCAATGAACATGTCCCCAAATGCCTGCAACACTGCTCGGATTTTTCGAACCTGGGTAGAGATAACTGCTGGGACATTGCTACCCCTTCCACTGAGGTGTCAGCCCGAGCCTCACTGAGGAGATCAGTCCCAAGATCTCCCTCAGACTCCTCCTACAATCCACTGCAAATGCTCAGCACAAGGGCCTCCCTATCATGGTAAGGTTTCGTCATGTTAACATGGTACAACTTCTGCCCCTGCTATCTGCCTAGCAGTTCCACCATGTAGTTAACATCACTTACATTTCTTACAACCATGTAGGGACCCTCCCAAGCTGCTTGCAGCTTGTTGTGTCTGACAGAAATGAGAACCATTACCTACTGCCCCACAGCATACTCTCTAGCTCGAGCATTCCTGTCATACCACACCTTTTTCTGTTGTTGGGCTTCTGCCAGGTTCTCCTGGGCCAAGCCCATGAGTTCCCTAAGCCTTGTCCTGAGGTTTAGGATGTATGCCACAAGAGACTCCTTGTGAGACTCGCACTCACCTTCCCACTCATCTCAAATCAAATCTAGAGGTCTGCTCACCCTATGCCCATACAACAACTCAAAGGGTGAAAAACCTGTGGATTCCTGGGGAGCTTCTCTGTAAGCAAACAACAGATGGGGCAAATATTTGTCCCACTCCCTCTTAAACTGATCTGCAAATGCCCATAGCATGGACTTGGTTGTAGAGTTTAACCTCTCAACAAGCCCATTAGTCTAGGGATGGTAGGGGGTGGTCTTCATGTGCTTCACCCCACAGGAATTCCACAGACAAGCCAGCAGGTCTGACATGAAATTGGCACCTCTGTCAGACAGTATTCTTTTGGGAAACCTACCCTGCTGAAAATCTCTAACAAAGCATTTGCCACCTTCTCTGCCTCAATGGAGGACAAAGCCACTGCCTCAGGGTATTGTGTAGCATAATCCACTACCACTAGGATATACTTTTTCCCTTTGGAACTTGGGGTACTCAGAGGACCCACAATATCCATAGCTACCCTCTGAAATGGCTCCTCAATCACAGGCAAAGGCATCAAAGGAGCTCTCACCTTCTCTCCTGCCTTGCCTACCTTTTGGCACTGCTCACAGGTCCTGCAATACCCTGTTACATCTCTGGAAATTCCAGGCCAATAGAAGTTCTGCACAATACACCTCTTTGTACATTTTATGCCCATATGACCTGCAAAGGGAATATCATGGGCTATGGCTAGAAGCACCAGACAATAGGCCCTAGGCACTACCAACTGCTGTACTGTCACACCTTCTAGCCCTCCCTCAGGAGTCCACCCTCTGTATAGCAACCCTTTGTCCCAGTATACAGATTCCCCCTTTCCTTGAGAATCAGGTGCCTCCCTAGCTACCTGCCTCAGGCCTTGCAATATAGGGTCTGAGAGCTGAGCCTGTCTCAACTCTCTCCTTGTAACCCTTCCCAGCTACCCTTCCACAGGAAGTCTGGCATCCTCTGACAGTGGTGCCTCACTGTCAACCTGGGTACTACTACTCACCTCTACCTTTGCAGTTACTCTGTCCAAGGGACCATCTGTACCCACAAGCAGCTGTGGCTCACCTTCAGTCTCACTGCTACAGTGTAGCTCACTCCCTGAAGTAACCACCTCACCAGTCCTGGCTACAAGTATTCAGTCTGTCTGGGTCTTCCCCAGGCTACCAGACCCACATGCTTGTCTTCTAGCCTGACTGCATGTAATTGCATAAGCACATGGTACTGCCTCATCCAAATCCTTCCCTCTCAGGACATCTGCAGGATGGTAGTTTAGTACCCCTGTTGTCTCAAGACAACCTACTATTGGCATTTTGTCTTTCCCACTTACTGGCTCCCTCCCTCACCTTTTATTCCCCACCTTGCCACCGTGGACACCTGTATGCCACATAGCCCCACTGGTTGCATTCAAAACATTTAACCCTAGCTCCTGGACGTGTACCTGGATTAGTGGCTTCCCCTGCTACTGGCAGATTCTGTTGTGGCAGTCTGTACTGCCCACCATGGGTTCATTTAGACCAATGAGCAGTGCTGGGGGTCCCATTCCTGTGCAGGGCTGCCCTGCTTGCCAGGTATAGGTCTCCCTTCTTCCCCAACTCATCTGAAGTAGCACATTGTCTATCAGCTAACCAGATCCTCATGTCCTCAGGCAAAGTGCTAAGGGCTTGTTCCCCTCACCAAAAGGTCTGCCAGCCCTTCAAAAGTGGTGACCTGACATCCACTCACCCACCTATGGAAATAAGTGCTCAATATAGCAACATATTCACACACACTTTCATCTGCCTTGCGTCTATGCTCATGAAACTTTTTCGTATATGTTTCAGATGTTAGCTTAAACAATTCTAACAGACAATTTTTTACAGCAGTATAATCAAAACATGCAACGTCAGACATTTTAGATAATACAGTTACAGCTTTACCATGGAGTAAGGGGATCAGGACCCATACCCAGAGTCCTTGGTCAACTTCATACTGTTTACACACCCGCTCAAACATATGAATGAAACTATTCAATTTATCCCCCTCTTTAAACTGCGGAAGAAATTTACTGACATTTTGTGCTTCTGGGGTCCAGTTACTCCCTTCCCCATTACCTCCATGACTCTGGTGAAGAGTCAGTATCTCCTTCTCATTCTGCCTCTGCCTCTCTTTTTCCTCAGCTTCTAGGCATAGTAGTTTCTCATTCTCCTCACTCTCTAGACGCCTCAGTCTCTCAGCTGCTTCTAATTACACACACCTGGCCTCCAACTCAAGACTCTTTAGCTCCAGCTGGATTTTTAAGTCCACTGCAGAAAGGTTGAGCTCTCCATTATCCGAGGTTATTATATCTCCACTGCCAGTCTGATTGTCCTCCTGGTTGCTGTTTTCCGATGCAGTTGTAACCAAGGCTGCAATCAGGTCTGCCTTAGTCAGGTTTCCATGCACCAAATCCTTTAGCCTGGCAAATCTCCACCAGCTGGCTCCTTGTCAGCTTTCCATACTCCTCTGCTGACATGCTGCCTGCTCACCCTGACTAACTAAGCTAACAAAAGAAATAAAACAATTGTGATCTGAACTCTGAGTATTCAGTGTGTGGCTGTTTTAGAGTACAAAAACACCTTCAAAGCTCACTGTACTCAAGTTACAGGATTCACTCTACCCACACCACTACAAGCCAATTAGTATTTGAAAAACTAATTAATATGTGATGTGGATATCCCACCACTGCCAAACAAGTAATATGTGATGCCTGTGCCCTGGCTGAGCAATCAAGGAGCCTCAATCCTCACCACTAAAACCAGAGAGGGTGTCTCATATATGAGGAAAGGATAACAAATATACATAGTAAAGTGCAATTTCCCTTAAGAGCACACAGAGATCACAGTCAGTCCGGGGTTGGTCAGTCCCTTGATCTCCAGGTCCCCAATAAGACTCCCCACTGGCACAGCTATATGGTCCAGATCTTAGCTTAGCGGCAAGCTAAAACCTCTAGCACCCTCTCTGTCCAACCAGTGCTTCGTGTCCCTGCCCAAGTAGCTGACACACACACACACACACACACACACACACACACACACACACACACACACACACACACACACACACACACACTCACACACATGCATGCTCTTTAAGAAGAGTTTATACAACCACACAGACACTCCTGGGGAAGGCTGGCACAGTTTCTCCAGCTGTGCCCCTTTCTCCCAGACTATATGGTAGTTCCACTTGCCACCACCCACTAATACTTATTAGTTACTCAAAGGCCCTTAAAAGGGTGTCCAATTATTACTGTACAATATTATTATCCAATTGGTAGTGGTGACTAAACAGTCAAGGCTTATTAGAGTGACTTGCTACAGGATCAATATAAGCATGCTATGTACTCTTAGAGCTTAACTTATCTCTACACAAAACAGCCACAGTTAAAAGGTTTTAAAATATTTAATAATAAATAATCAAAACACAAGACAATACTTTCTACACTCTTAGAGCTTAACTTACCTCTACACAAAACAACCACAGTTAAAATGTTTTAAAATATTTAATAATAAATAATCAAAACACAAGACAATACTTTCTACTACACAGTGCTAGTCAAGATTTCAGAGATCACACAGAAATACTTAAAATAAATCAGTAGTACAGTTCTGACATCACAGAAAAACACTTAGTCTAATCTTTCTAGTTCCTAGCTATTTCTAAAAGAAAACACAAGTCTAAGATAATTTACATATGAGCAAGACAGTGTTGTGAGTTGGATGTTGAAGACAAAAATGCTTAATGCCTTCTGATTCTCTCTGTTTAAATTGCTATTGCAGTCCTGATTCCCATTACATCATTTTTACACTTTCCTGGTGTTCCTCGGCTGACAGAAACTGCATTTACATTCTTTTACACCTAGGCAGAAACCAGAGCAATAAAGGACATTCCATATGTAAATTCTGGTCATTAACTTTATTATTAAAACAATAGGCAGGAAGCCTTCATCTAGCCCGGCCAGAGCCGAATTGTAAACATCAACGACAGTCATGAAATAATTTCAATTTCAAAGGACAGACAAGAAATGTTTGACTTAGCTTTCTTTACAGCAGTGGGCAATGATGCTACATTGTTTTGAGTTTAACATTTCACAGCATATTCTTTCATTTAAGAAAAGAAGCCTGTAATTCAACAGTCATATTTACAAATGACAGAATTATGTATGAAATCCTATCTGGATATAAGGATAATGAACAGGAGTGTCAGAGATGGCTCCTTTCCAGAGTTATGGAAATATGTTAAAAGTAATACCACTTATTACAGGTAGAGAGAAACACATTTGAGAACAATCAACTGATAATTATGAATCCATTATCCAAGATTCTTAAACATGTGGTACACATTATAATTATAATTATAATTTATAGATAAACTCATTAAACTAGGTATAAATCCCTATGTCACAAGATGGGTTGCCAACTGGCTCACTGACAGAACCCACATTGTGAAAGTAGCAGACTCCATATCCGACTTCAGACCAGTGACAAGTGGAGTACCACAGGGTTCAGTCCTGGGTCCTCTCCTGTTTGGTATCTACTATTCTGAAGTACAGGCTAACACAGAAGGTCTTTGGCTAATGAAGTTCGCAGATGACTGCAAACTAGGAGCCATAATTGTAACTCCTAACGATGTGGACATCCTACAAAAGGGCCTCACTGAGACAGATGCCTGGTGTCAAAGCCATGGCCTCAAGCTCAATGCCAAAAAGTGCATTGTCATCCCTTTGGTAAAAACTCTGTACCCATGTGCTGTCACATAGGTGGTAGTCTACTTAACACCGAAAGTGTGATAAGAGACCTTAGGACACAGGTGGACAGTAGTCTCTCCTTTGATAATCACATTGCCACATTAGTCAGGAAATATTTCTATGTGGCACATCTCATCACAAAAGGTTTCTCATCCAGGAGAAAAGAGGTCATTGTTCCCCTCTACTTGTCACTCATTAGACCTATTATAGAGTACAACACTTCTTTTGGTATGCACCTCACAAGACATCTACAACAACTGCAAAGGCCACAGAAATACCTCACAGAGAGAATTACTGGCCTCAAACAGATGCCCTACGCAGACCGTCTCAAAAAACTCCAGCTTTACTCCATCACATATCACCTGCTCAGATGCGATCTCTGCCTAACATACAAAGCTATGTCAAACCCAGAGCTGTTGGACATGCTGCACTTAAAGAAATCCCAATCCCTCCAAGCTACACAATCTAGGGACCTAAACCTCATCACCACAATAAACAGAACATGCTGGAGGGATAGATTCCTGTCCCAGAGACTTTCCATACTCTGGAACAAACTACCTATCTATATCAAACAAAGCTCCTCATTAGCACTCTTCAAGAAAAATCTTGATGATTGAATGGGAAATAGGAAATTTACCCAAGGGATCACCTCTGTGGCTCTGCTCGACAGGGGCACAGGAAAATAATTTTCTTGGGTGGCGAAAGCCAGGGTACCTTTTTGGCTAGGCTTGTATAGGCTTTAGGGCTGATAGCCTAGTACCTACCTATGAACTTATGAACCTATGAACATACTACTTCTATTAACACATACATCACATGAATTTAGCATGGGAAACCATGTCCAAATGACTACAAAGCAACCAACACAGACAGCACATTTGTAACTAGTGCTCAATTCCTTGATTTCTATGTAGTCAGTTACCATCTCTTGTTAACATGACTACAAATCATTGGACAATCAACATCAGTACTTACTGTTGCACAATGTATCTGATACAAAGACAAAAAAAAATGTCCCAGCTGTTATCTTCTAAGATCGGAGTATTGTAGTGATCTATACTGAAACTCATTCTGTTCAATGTATTTCCTGACAGCATGCTATTTACATTATCCAGTGTGCAAATAATTCTAAATTATTCACCTAAAGATATACACACCCTCACTAATGAAGGGCAGAATTAATGTAATAGTCTTGTTTTATCCTAAGTGAGAAAAGACCAAGTTATTAGTCTTCCACAAATACCATTACAAATCCATCACCTATAGCACTCCAGAGATCAACTGGATCCTTGCAACTAGATCCATTTTGGAACTATCTTGGTATCACAATAGATTGCATATAAGTTTTCCGGGAACATTTCACTTCCACTATAAAGGAAATGTAAAAGGAACTCAGAACTTACACAGAATATATAGATATCTGTTACCTGAGTACAAGAAACACTTCTACCCCCCACTTCTAAGTTGGGAACTGCTGATTGAGGGCTCAGTGTCTGTTATTCTAAAAGTGTATTAATTCTGGTTTAAGCACTTGGGCTTTCAGGCCAGTTATTTTACATTAAGAGGGTTCGTGGTCTGCACTCTTGTGGGAGGTGAGGCGGGACTCTGCCCTTCTGAGCTGGGAATTTCTGGTTGAAGGCTTATAGTGCATGCATATCTGAACTGCTTCTTACTGAAATTGGTACACCTTGTTTGCTGTAGCATAGACTAGATCCAGGCCTGCTGAATCTAGCTTTGTTTGTATAACCTGAGCACTAATCCAGGCATTCTTTAAAGTATTCAATTGTATTTATTACTGCTCGGTAGTAACTTGATTAATGTATAGCTATCATTCTAAGTCTTTTGGATTAAGCACTTGGGCTTCAGACCAGTTGTTTTACATTAGGAAGGTTTGTGGCATGCACTGTGGTGGCAGGACAGGTAGCTTTCATCCTTCTAAGTTGGGAACTGCTGATTGAGAGCTCAGTGTCTGTTATTCCTAAAGTGTATTAGTTCTGGTTTGTGCACTTGGGCTTCAGGCCAGTTATTTTACATTAAGAAGGCTCGTGGTCTGCACTCTTGTGGGAGGAGAGGCTGGACTCTGCCCTTCTGAGCTGGGAATTTCTGGTTAAAGGTTTATAGAGCCTGCATATTTGAACTGTTTCTTACTGAAATTGGTACACCTTGTTTGCTGTAGCATAGACTAGATCCAGGCCTACTGAATCTAGCTTTGTTTGTATGCTTGTTGTTTGTTTGCTTGTTATTTCCCTGGAATGCTAATTCCACCTAAAACGCGGCTTCTCAGCACTTCTGTGGATCCCTAGTGATATCTGCATTGCTTACTGTACTTATTTCCTTGTTTCACTTGAAAGAAAGTTACTGTTTGTCGTTTTTGCATTTAAGTTACCTGTAATACATTGCACTTAAGTTACCTGGCACTTGCTCACTAAAGCAATTATATAAGTCAGCACTAAAAATTAAAAGCACTACACCCTCACTCCCCATTGGCCCTTGTTTTCAGTTATAAAGGAATTCCCAATATTACTCTAGCATGTCCAAAGGTCAGTTGCCAATCTCCTCTCCGGTCCAGCTGGTGAACCTGGGAATCTTGAGGCAATGTTACAACTGCCTCATGTACACAGACAACCCTCACCTCCTCCCAACAAATTCCAACACATGTGAGAGATGCAACCATATAGCCAAACTGGAGGCTAAGCTCTCTCAACTCAGTACTGGCATAACCAGTCAGAAGGAGAAGGAAACCACACTCACTACAATTCCAGTCTCACATAGACCTACCACGACAGCAAACCAAACACATAATCACACAAAAACATACTCGGAGGCTCTAAATAAAGATCTGCCTAAGCAGCAGAGACCTCCAAAGCAGACACCCAAGCAACCGCTACCCCAAAACAAAACACATGCAACACATATCTCACAAAGCCAGTGTGCCGAACAGTCACAGCCCTTAAGGCTAAACAACACACCTGATACACTTGTAATAGGTGACTCTATCGTCAGGCACACTAACGTCCCGCTCACCAGACTGAACAAGGAGAAGGTCATGGTGAGCAGCCTGCCGGGTGCTAGGATCCGCCACATAACACAAGCACTCAGGTCACTCCAAGGCAAGTGCAAATATGACTCAGTCATTGTCCATGCTGGTGTGAATGACCTGAGATGTACCTCCCTGGACTACATGAAAAGAGACATAGAGGAGCTCTCTGAGCATGTAGCCCAGGCTGGTATGACCCTGACCTTGAGTAGCATCTTACCCTCACCAAGAATGATGCCACAATATGAAGACAAGATGATCAATTTCAACAATTGGCTTAAGTACTGGTGTCATTCAAAGGGGATCCAATGCCTGTCAGCCTGGGATGATATGCTCGACAAGCCACGATGCTTCGCTAGTGACGGCTTGCACCTGTCACCCCTGGGCTTTTGGATATTGGCAAAGGCTCTTGCTACCCCCATAGTGCCTTTTTTAGGCAAGGCTTAAAAGACAAACCCACCTCCATAGGTATCACAAGGGATGAGAAACTAAGAGTAATGCTACTCAACGCCAGAAGTCTAAACCTCAAGATGCACGCACTTGAAACTCTCCTTAGCATGGAGAACATCGATATCTGTGCAGTAACAGAAACCTGGTTCAGGGCTCCCGAGAGCACACCAGCACTACCAGGTTATACCTCATACCATGCTTTTCGGCCCCAAAACTTGGACCGAACCACAAAAGGAGGGGGAGTATCAATATTCATCAAAGATACCCGCACCTCCAGGTTGGTGGCAAAGCACGAAGCATCAGAGACTATCCATGTGCAACTAACAGTGGGTAAAACTGCCTTCCAGTTTATAGCCTGCTACAGACCACCCTCCCAAACCCAGGAACCCCACTCGGCCTTCCTGAGAACACTGGAAAATATGAAGGTTTCTCTAAACACTATTATATTGGGTGACTTCAACTACCCAAACATAGACTGGGAGCATAACTCTAGCTCCAACACCCTAGCTCAAAGGTTCCTAGAATTCATAAACTCAAATGCTATGGAACAACTTGTTACCATTCCCACAAGAGGGGAAAACACACTGGACCTGATCATCACCAACATGTGGACTCTATGCTCCAGACCAGAAGTGTATCCCTCACTGGTAAGATCAGACCATAAACTGATCTCACTGGATATTCACATCCCGACCCCACCCTCTGCCCAGAAAACCACAGTGAAAAACTTCTCTAAAGCAAATTTCACACTCCTCAAAACCGAGGTGGATTCCTTCAAAGCCCCCGGGCCTGTGGAAAATACGGCCCAGACCGCAGAATCCTTTATAAATGCATTCTATGAACACCTTCAGGAATGCATGGATCATGCAATCCCAAATAAAACCAAGACCTAATCCTCCAAAGGCAGACGTCCTGTCTGGTGGACCCCAGCTATAAACAAACTATACAATAGAAGGAGGAAGCTACTACATGATAGAGCAAAATCCCAAAAAGGGAAGGCATCTCTGATCAGTATTAGCAAAAAACTAAGGCCACTCATAAAATCGTCTAAGGCCAGCTTCGAGAGAAAAATTGCACAGGACACTAAGGATAATCACAAGGCTTTCTTTAGTTATGTTAGGAACCTGGGTGGGAATTCCCAGATATGCTCAGAATTTGTCCAAAATGACAAAAAATACACCGAACCCACAGACATTGCCAACATCCTAGCTGACAGGTTCAGCGCAAACTTCTTCCCCCCCCTCCCCACCAAAAGGGCAAATATCTATCCCAGCAGAGTGCTGCCCCCCTGACATCTCAGATGCTCAGGTAAGAGCCGCCCTCTCCAAAGCAAAAAACACAGCATCAATAGGACCAGACGGTGTCCCGGGCTGCGTCCTTATGAATTCCAAGAAGAGCTAAACCCAAACATAAAACTACTGTTCAATCTCAGCCTTACTACAGGATATGTACCCAAAGAGTGGTGTACAGCAACAGTGGTCCCTCTCCACAAAGGTGGTGCCTCAACGGACCCTGGAAACTATCGCCCCATAAGCCTGACTAGCTTGGTCTGCAAAGCTATGGAAAAGATCATCATGGACCTCATAAATAAAGATATTGGGGACCTACAGACACTGGATCCTACCTGGTTCGGCTTTGTTAAGGGAAGATCCTGCCTCTTAAACCTGGTCGACTTCTTTGAAACAGTCACCAAGGCCATTGATGAAGGGAAGGTGGTCCACACAGCCTACCCGGACCTCGCAAAAGCCTTTGATACAATACCCCACTCGGGCATTATAGATAAGCTCACCAGCTTAAATATAAACCCATATGTCACTAGATGAGTTGCAAACTGGCTCAAGGACAGAACTCACATGGTTAAAATTGCTGGAGCCATGTCAGACTCCAAACCAGTTACAAGTGGCATCCCACAAGGCTCAGTCCTGGGACCTCTCTTGTTCGGTATATATTTCTCGGAGGTACAGGCCAACACAGAAGGACTGTGGCTGACCAAGTTCGCAGATGACTGCAAACTGGGCGCCATAATCGACTCTCCAGCCAACACAAGCATCCTCCAAAAGGGCCTCATAGAAACATACAACTGGTGCCAGAGCCATGGCCTCAAGCTAAACGCCAAAAAGTGTATAGTCATCCCTTTGGCAAAACAAAGTGCCCACAAATTACCACATAGGTGGTAATCCATTAAGTACAGAAGAAGTAATTAGGGACCTGGGGACCCAAGTTGATAGCAATCTCTCATTTGACAACCACGTGGCCAAAGTGGTTAGAAAAACATTTTATATAGCCCACCTAATCATGAAGGGATTCACATCTAGATTAGGGGAGGTCATCGTGCCTCTTTACTCATCCCTCATCAGGCCCATAATCGAGTACAATGCCCCTTTTGGGATGTACCTTACCAAACACCTGCAGCAACTGGAAAGACCCCAAAAGTACCTTGCCAAGAGGATCAAAGGGCTCAAACAGATGCCATATGCTGCCCGGTTAAAGAAACTCCAGCTCTACTCAGTGGCATACCGCCTGCTCAGAGGCGACCTGTGCCTGACGTCTAAAGCCATGTCCAACCCAGAATTAAGGGACATGCTGCACCTCAAAAAATCCAAATCCCATCGAGCTACATGCTCGAGAGAATTGAACCTCAGCACTGAAATAAATAGGACATGCTGGAGGGACAGATTCATAACCCAGAGGCTCCCTTCACTCTGGAATAAAATCCCAGTCCAGGTTAGGCAGAGTCCCTCATTGACTCTCTTCAAGAGGAATCTTAATGAGTGGATGGGAGATCGTAGGTTTACCCCGGGTATCACTTCTGTGTCACTGTCAGACAGAGGCACAGTATACTAACCTCGAAAAAGGGCATAGCAAAATTAATTTAAAATGGGTGGCGAAAGCCAAACATACTCTGGCTAGGCTTATAAATGCCCTAGGGCAGAGAGCCTAGTATGAACCTATGAACCCCAAAAAAATCTTTTATGGAATCAGTAGTACTAAGATGAACCAATAATTCAATGTTGTCTAAACTAATTATTATTTATCATAACACGAACACATTTCCTGCTAGCAAAAGACAAACAGTCATCATCACTCTTCTGTCCAAAAAGTTAGTATGGGTACCTCTAGATAATTCTATCAATACGTATGTAACTTTACTCACAAAATCCTGCATAGTCAACCATGTCCAATCCTAGATAATCTATTATTATGATACACCACAATAAAACAGCTCTGATCCACTAACCAAAACATGTAAAAGTAAATACAAACAACTCTAAATGGGAGAAAATGCCCCCTTGCCAGTTAAGTGAAAAAACTTACCTATACATCTTACAATCATAACCTGTCAGTCAAGTTTCAAGGCAATGGCAACAGAGTATCTATTCATCATCAGTTCCTGCTTGAGATGATCCACAGGTACTACCCAGATCACTAAAATCTATTTCTAATGCCTCACTGATAGCCCTCACCACCACAGCTTGTTACTTACATAACTGTGCTAAACAGCCATGCAGGACCCTAACATCTGGACAACAGTAGCCATCCAGTACTAGTACGACACCAACAGATGTGTGTCACACTGTACAGACATTCAGCAACCTTCTTTTGACAATTTATTTCTAACAGGTTGTAATCTCGCTAATGTGCATTGCTGAATAATATGCAATGTTTCTCTGTGAAGTGTCACAAACAATTACTGTACAGAAACAATTTTATGTTTCAAGATCAGACCACCTAGTCTAAAATGTGCAGTATCTACATGCATTCCCAAGAAGGTCCTTTTTCAGTACCTGTGTTACAGATAAATGTCATATACTTCTCAAAATGAGTCTGTGCTCCCAATATTCACTTTCTCATGTATGTACTCAATCAATTGTTCACATGTGTAGTGATTTGTATTACAATTGTAGTGAATGGCAGTGAAAATGTATTTTAACCTAATGTTTAATTGTTCATGTTATGTATTCAGATTGCAGGTATATTGTAATATTTACACGTTGGCGAAAGTTCCTCCCCCTGGCTCCCTTCTGAAAATGGGCATTGCCAAGTATGGCCAATCCAGTCAAAAAACTCATATAGATAATTAAACTAAATAAAATGCTGTAGAAGGATCACAAAGAACCAGGAGTGAATGTATTAATTTATCCCTTTCCATAAGGATATTACCAACTTGTATGAATGTAGTTTCAGTGATACTACATGACCTAAAAGCACAGTATCAAGGAATTTGGAGGTCATGAGTGGTGAGATATGAATACAACTGTATGCAAACCACTTAATTGATAACATTGTTTAGAAAAGGCAGATAAGAGACAAGCTAGAAATTACTTAAGCTGTCAGAATCAATAGATGGTTTATTGAGAATGGGGATAATCAATGTTTCCTTGAAAAATTTTTGAAAAAAGTCCATACTTGGACATGATCAAAGACCCTGGTAAGTCGACAGACCTACAAATTCAAGGAAGCATTTTACTAGCCTCATAAATCCATGGTACAGCCCTTAACAGTTAAGATACAATGATGAAACAATATCCATAACCTCTTCATAGTCAGTGCAACTGAACTCAGCTGGAAGAATTCATGGCAGTCCATATACAGTCTATCACAATGAACTATGGTCACATCCTGGGGGGCTGGCATACTTATCTGAAAGTAAGTATGCAGCTTTCTCAGACTGAGAGGTTGGAAATGTGTTTCAAGTAGTTTACAGGCTGAGCCTCATAGTCTAATAACAATCTCAGGTGACCTACAGCTCACTGGACAAGAGCATTGCATTTTATATGAGATATTTGAGAAGTATTACCACACAATGTGTACCAAAACTACATTGGTCCTTAATCAGGTTCAGTGTCTGCAATCTGTAATCTGTTCTGCACCCTTTCTTTTACAATATACAAAACCTATATTCATACCTCTCTTTACAAGTCATTGTAGAAATTGGGCATATACACTCTGGAGAAATCTGGTGCAGAGATCCAGTTACACACCTGTTACAGGCTGCAGCTAAGAAATGTTATCTATCTATACTGAGTTCTGAAATTTCTCCAGGCCTGCCCAGAGTATACAAAGCACAAGACACATACAAATGTGAGACGTTAACTGTGGAATGGTGACTTAAGTCAGCACAAGAAAATATTAAGCAATACAAAAGCCAAATATTAAGTAACACTGTACCATTTCAGTATTTGCAGTATCAATACACTTTATGTACGTATGTGCAGCATGTGAAGATGCAGCTTATAAGCATATAGAAAAGGAAAATGCTGCTTAAATAGTGTGCGCCATCTGTTAATAGGCAGTGAAATGCCCATTAGAGGAACGGGAGGAAAACACTAGGTAAGCAGTGTTAGAATGCATGTTGCTGAAGCAGTATGCGACTATTGTTAATATAGGCTGAAGAGCACCTAGTAAAGAAGATGTTAAGAGAGAGAAAATGGACAGTAGACCAATGAAAGAAGAAGATAGGTATATAATAATATTGTATAGAGATATGGTTTGCAAAGATGATTAGTTAGTGGGTAGGGGATGTGAGAGGAAGAGAAAAGTACAGAGGATAAGGTAATAATAGGAATAAGTCCTGCTGACGGTAATAAGAGAGATTGGAAGAGGAATAATAATGCATTATTCTGTACTTTTTTATGTAATTGTCCTTGTTAGGTAGCATTTGCATTCTTCCTGTTTAAAGACATAGTTTTTGTAGTTCACATCTGACTTTTGTGAATGAGAGAATGAATTTTACATGTCCAGGAATAGTTTCCCAGATTTGGTGACCAAAGACAGAGATGGTGTGTTTGGTACATTTCAGAATACAGAGGTTTGTAATTTGTAATGTCATAATAATATTACTAAATGTCTATTGGCAAAGTAGGACAAGGTCTCCAGATTAAAGGGGTTTGTAAGTTGTAATGTGGTAATGATATTAATGAAAGTCTATGAAAAATGCAGTAAAATGACTCCAGATTAAAGGGGTTTGTAAGCTGTAATGTGGTAATGATATTAATGAAAGTCTATGAAAAATGCAGTAAAATGACTCCAGATTAAATGGGTTTGTAAGCTGTAATGTCTGGCAATATTACTGAAAGTCTAATGGCAAAGTAGGACAAGGTCTCCAGATTAAAGGGGTCTGTATCATATCATTGAACTTACTATTTATCAAATACCTCTTCGTTGAACTCAGTTTGTCAAAACCTCCTTTTGTTGAATGATCATTTCAGCAAATATTTTCCCAGGGAAAAGAACCAGTAATCCAACTACCGATTGGCACAAAAAAGCACAACATTTAAAACCCACTCAGGTGTGGGGCAATGTGGGGGCCTGCACCCCCACACTCCCCTAAATAAATATACCAATTCTGAGATTGCACTACAGTGGGAAAAGGGCAAATTCTCAGTCATGGCCCTCTGTGTTATTTCCCTGGGAAAATATTCACTAAAACGACTGTTCAACAAAAAGGGGTTTTGACAAAGTGAGTTCAACGAAGAGGTATTCGATAAATAGTAAGCTAGACGATGTCATATAGACCAATTAAAGGGGTTTGTAAGTTGTAATGTGGTAATGATATTACTGAAAGTCTATCAACAAAGTAGGAGAATGTCTCCAGATTAAAGGGGTTTGTAAGTTTTAATGTGGTAATAAAATTACTGAAAATCTATTGGCAAACTATGACAATGTCTCCATATTAAAGGGTTTGTAAGTTGTAATGTGGTAATGATATTATTGAAAGTCTGTTGGCAAAGTAGGAGAATGTCTCCAGATTCCAGATTAATGAGTTTAAAGATCAGAGTTCAAGCAAAATGACAAATTTTGGTGGAATGGGTAACAATCTGGCTTTATTTAGGGTGGTACAGTGATGTTCCAGTTTTGGAGATGCTGTTATGAACCTGAATACATTGTTTTATATTGACTGCAGTGAGGTAAGATTCTTTTCTGAGCCAGATGCAACAGCTAGGAGTCCATATTCTTGCTGTGGTAGCAGGACTCCTTTCTGTATAGAAGTTCTGCAAGCATGGGAGAAAAACTGAAAAATCTTCTTTGCCAAGAAGAGTAGTTTGTTAACATTTGACTTGGTTATTTGAATGTAGTATTGAAAACTGAAAGCTGTATCAAGCCAGATTCCTGGATATCTGAAGTATTGCATTATTTTTAAGTGGTGGCAGTTGTTGTTGTTGTGTATAATGGACCACTTGGTCCAAATTTTATTGATCTTGTGATGGATCCAAAATTGCATCGCCTTGGTTTTATTTATTTTTAAGATGAGCTTGTGCTGTATTAACTAGTCCCTGAAATCTGAGAAGTTGTGCTTTAGTTGGCATTTTATAATGGAAGGGGGGGGGTTGTGTGCATAGCCAATATAGGTCTATCAGGAGGTTGTTAATAAATAGGAAGAAAAGTATAGGTGACAATATGGAATTTTGAGGGAACCCTTTGAGAAGGGGGCAGCAGGAGAGGATTTGTCTCATATTTTCATTTTGAGGTATCTGCAAGACAGGAAGTCTTTAAACCAGCAATTAGCTTATAGTGTCAGCTGCAATAAGTGAGTTTAGCAGGCGTGGGTGATCAACTTTATTTTTATTTATTAAACATTTTTTAACTAGGAAAGTCCAACTTGGAATGAAGCCAATTTTCATTGGAGGCCCAGGAAGAAACACTCCAGACACATGTCTTTGTAACATGGGAGGAACCTGGAGCAAACCCACACGAATGCAGGGGGGACATGCAGACTCCACACAGAAGGCACCCCAGGCAAGAATCAAACCAAAGAACCTCTTGGTGTAAGGCAACAGTGTTACCGCTGCACCACTGCACTGTCCACAGTTATTTAAAAGCTTAATGTTATTAAACGCTTTATAGGTTCATAGGTTAGTACTAAGCTAACTGCCCTTGCGAGCCATTTTAAGCCTAGCCAGTTATCCTTTGTGAGACCCAAACCCTAAACCTTGTGTTTGTAAGGCAAACACCTTAACCATTAGGCCACCCTCCCAAGTATGGCTCCAGTTAGAAGGCCTTTGTCCTTATTTTGTGCTAATATGACTTCTTTCTGCCCAGAATCTATGTTGATGCTGTGAAAAAATTCTGTACTTTGCAGGTGTTTAAGCAACGTACATAATCTTCTCCAGCATCAACAAAGGTTCTGTATGTCGCAGGTGTATAAGCAAGCTGATTGTATTTATTTTTTGAGTATTTACTAAGTGTAGGTGGGATGGACCTAAAGTCAGTAGCTGTGATGGGTGGGAAACTTTGGTGAGTGGCTTAATCCTGGCTGTTTTCCACACATGACTATAACATTCTTGGTGATACATAAGTTATAGAAGTGTTTCAGAAGAATAATGATGTAGTCTTTGCAGGTGAGAGTAAACTAAAGGTATATCATCTGGGGAATAATAATTTTTAAGACGATTACTTTGAAATAGAAGCATGGAATATTGATGGAACTCTCACTAGTCTAGTAAGTGGGACTGCTGGAAGGGAGGATTGACAATTCTCCTTCTTGAGGGAGTTCATATGACTCCTCTTTGATCTAAGAAATTAAATCACACAAGTTTAACCACCTTGTATAGTTCTGCAATATATTAATGAGAAGGTCAGTAACCTATTGCAGAGATGCCCCTAATTAACCAGATAAACAATAATCATGAGAAATAATTCACCCCTTCTCCATGGACATCCTCAAAGGTGTTGGTACTCTCACAATTTAAATGGTTCACCCAAAAACTGTGATTAAAAATAACTATCCATTCTACACATAATATTTTTGATTTCCATGGTTTGTATAGCAAACTATTTGATCCTCTTCCCTCTTTTAAACATAACACATGATACTAATTTTATATTAATTACTGAAATATTTGAATATATATACTCACATCTCTTGAGAGGTACATTTAACAATTATCATCTTTGTAAAGTGTATTTTTCCAGCATGCCTGTAGATCATCAAGCCTCCTCCTATCAACCTAGGCCCATCGATTTGATTCCCAATCCTGGATTTTTCCCTGTTAAGATGAAGGCAGGTCAGAAGGGCCATCTTACATGTATCCATAGCACTTGTATGCCTTTATTGGTGTCCTGGTAATACAGGCATTTGTTACAGATATAACACCACTCCTGGTGGCTGATGTGTGCAACTGGGTCACTGCAGGGGTGCCCTGTCCCTCCCTTTGTGAGTGTGCTTTACACACACCCACACACATATATATGTATGTATGTGTATATATGTATATATATATATATATATATATATATATATATGTATATATATATATATATATATATGTGTGTGTGTGTGTGTGTGTGTGTGTGTGTGTGTGTGTGTGTGTGTGTTTGCGCACCCATGATTGTGACTGTCTTGTTAGTGTTTAGTTTTAGCTTGGTTATTAGGATTTCCAAGTCAGAGAAAGTTGTCTGGATGTAGGGAGAAAGTAAGATATCTAGTGTGTCTTTACAGAAAATAAAAACACTCCAGCTTTTATTTTTTTTGACCCTGTCTAATCTGATAGCAATGTTATAGCCTGCTGGGACAATCTCTTCATTGTTTGTTTGTTTCTTGGGAGACCCAGATTTCTGTGACAATTAAGCTGTCTGGAATATGTAGTCCTGTCTTTTTATTACTGCTTCAGGGATGTTCTTCCAGCAATGAACTATATTTGTGTGAAATAATGCTCCCTTGTGTCTGCATTGAGGCACTTATCTTACATCTTCAGCCTATGGCCTCATTCTCATATATCTGTTTTTTTTTTTCATTGAGAGTATCCAGTTAGAAGCTAAAGATTCCCTAGAGATACTAAAAGTTTATGTTATGTCCATTGTCTGCCTTTTTCCTCAAGATACATTAAGCTCTTTCAGTCTCTCTCTCTCTCTCTTTATATCTTCTAATATAGCTGGTATTCCTGTAATTTTAGCTTCATTTGGACTGGTGCAAAACCCAGTAACAAAGTGCTAAACTTTCCCTATTCTGTCAAACGTGCAGTGAAACAGCATCCATCATGTACATGAGCATCAGAACATAGTGCTGCTTGTTGTACTTAATATAAATGCACTAATATTGCAGACCACAGAAGTAACTTGGTCAAACATGATAGAAGAACATCATGGTTTATCATTGTTACTGTTGCAGCCTCTGTCTTTCGCTTTCTGTTGACAGTTTACCAAACTTTATTTTGTCTCAGATGTCTATATGATGTTTGCATCCAGTACACTCCTCTCTGGGAATGTAGCTGGATTCATATCATTTTGTAAGGGCTTTTTCTGAATTAACATAAACTACTATACAATACATTTAGCAATACAGAAAATATTGATTTTAACATTTTTTTTCATTTGCTTACTTTATCATTTGGCTGTTAGGATAGTTCAAAATCATTTCCCCACAATCCACTGTTTTAAAGCATTTTCCTTTAAGCACAGCTGCCTTTATTCAAGCATACCACTGAAGCAATAAGGCTTGTCAACCTTCTAATACTTTAGGACCATTTCCTTTTTTAGTGATTTAGAGATGCAGTCTTTGCTCTTGTGAAGAATTTAGTTAATATTACTTTCTTTTTAGTAATTTTTGCTTGTTTCATTTTCTTTTGATGCTTCTGTTTATTTTAGTTAAAAAGGTGGTGATCATTATTGTAAGATGGTGTTGGGTGCAATACAGGGTAATTCGAATAATGTTGCTTTAAGGATGCATTATGCATTCATCAAATTTTTGTTTAGTGGTATAATGACTTTTGAGATCAGAATGTTGTTTTGGCAAATAAACTAATCTGAGATGTAAACAAAATGGTTCTATATGTTCTATATATCTAATCATATTCAAAACCTTATCGCAATGCATAATACAAGTACAAGCTATTTATTTGTTTTTTTTTTTTTTTGTCCCTGGATTTTCGGTAACCACCTTATGTATTACCTTCAATTTCTTCCTGTTTGTTGTGAGGATATAACATGGTTTTCTTACTGTGGGGAGTTGCAAAGTTAATATTATTTTGTACAACTGTTGACCTATTAATTAACAAATGAAAGTTGATGAATATCTTATGCCTAAACTTCAGCAGGCACATCAGTGCTACGTGGAAGTTTTGATAGAATATGGGAATTGATTTATCTGACAAAACCATTGCCTATTACTTTACATTAATACTGAAATCAGGGGTGAGTTCCATTAATAGTTTTAGTAGCAAGAGATAGTGCCTATTAAGCACTTTTATAAGTTAGCATGGAAAGAATAAATTGAAGCATATGGATTACAAGATCATTAGTTCTAACACAAAATCAGTAAATAGGCTGGTATAGCATTTCAGATGTTTCTCTAGTCTGATTCTTAGTTGGAGTGTTTTCTCTGCGGAGTCAGCATGTGCTTCCTATGTCAGTTGTCTCCCACATTTCAAATATGTTATAGTTGAAATGGACACAATGCAAACTGACTGTAGGTGTGCGTGTGTGCGTGTGCGTGTGTGCGTGTGTGTGCATGTGCGTGTTTGTGTGTGCGTGTGTGCGTGTGTGCGTGTGTGCGTGTGTGTGTGTGTGTGTGTAATTTAAGATCAGCTTGCAACCCTCCCAGGATTAAATTTCTGCCTTGCACATAGTGAGTGCTGGGATATTATTTGACTCCACTGAAACCCTCAAATGGATTAAGTAATTGAGGAATGAACAACTGAATGCTCAGGTATATTGAATATTGAATATTTGCATATGGATGTGTGTGCAAATGTTTTTCTGTAAGTACTCTTATTTTACTAGCAATGCAGTTTGCTGGATGTTGATTTAATCCCACTTATTTTATACACATTATTGTTAAATCCTTTATGTACTAAAGTTAGTTTGTTTATAATAGATGTCTGATTTGACAAATTTTAATTCTTATATTTCTTGTATTTATTGTACTTGTGCCTTTGATAAAGGTAGCAGCTGAAAGGGTCCTTGGAGCAATTTTTGTGAAATAATTTAAAAAGTAATATATTTTATTATGGCCAAATGCAGTAATACTCAGTCCCTGTGTTGCATAAGGTAACATTGCAAATGAAGATGGGAGGCTACTGGTGAGTAATTTATTTTCTTGTCATAAGGACTGCTAGAAAGTATCCTGGGCTACCTTACTGTGAATGGAGGCAGCTACCATCTTATCTGTTTCTGTCCCTTATGGAGTTTCTTTTGGGTAAACCCTGCCCTTTATGAAGAATCACTGAAAATGGAGAGGTAGGGAAATCTGACTTAAAGGTATTCATCTCTTCTGAAGTATCATGCCACAGATTTTCTTTTCTGTCTTTGTAAAGAATTAGAAACTATTCAAACAAAACTGTGATTGTACCAAAATATGAGAAACAGTGCACTAGACAGGTTGGGGAGGGAAGGTCACCTGATGTGCCCTGCCAGGTAGCTTCTACACCCACATTGTGCTCTGTCAAGAAACAGAACCTAGAGCCACCACTATTCTCCACAGAAAGCATAGCTTGCTCTAACAGAAACAGAATGGCCACCCAGCTAAACAAGGCTGGTGCTCTCCATGGATGATGGCCTTGCGTTCTAACAAACACTGGTCTACAATTTATCAAAGTAAATGTTACTGAATCGCACTTCACCAATACCAGTTCCTCAGAGACAACTTTGTTTTAATGAAAAAAATGAAGAAAAACATTAATTTTCTCAGCAATACACAGCATTTAAAATTAATTATCAAAGAAGCTGTAGCAACTTAGTAAAATATTATGTTCATCACTCTGCAACAGTGTCAGACAATGGATGTTCTATTTTTATATAAAACAGGCATTTCACTGGGGGAGTTAGGCTTGGTAAAATATGATCTATTTTTTACACTTTGAGAATTTTTTATTCAGTATTGTTTATTTATTGGCATTTGTTTACGAGGATAGGCAAACTTGGTCAACAGTGACCACTTTTCATCAGTGGCCCAGAAGAGAAAAGCAAGAAATGGTCCTACTCTCACATCAACTATTTACATGCTTTGTTAAATAAAAACTCATTTAAAATTCAGTTTAGTGTGTGTGTGTGTGTGTGTGAAGCCTGAAAGGAGAAATGTATCTTGTATTGCTACTGGAGTTAGCAGGCACCAAAAACAAACAATCTTTTTTTTCTTTCTGTTTCCTTTTGCAACAACTTTATAAGACCATCAGAGGTTATTCGATGTGTTACTTAATGAAAAACTAATCACCATTAACAAAAGAAATGCAAAAAAAAAAGATTGCATCATCCTCACTCTAAAGATGCATAAAACCTGCAGGAAGTTCCACAATAAAAGGAACAAGGTTCTTCTGTGTATCAGTAAATCAACCAGTTGAACATTCAACCAGATGAACCAGTCAAAGATTCAACTGTCTGTAAAAAAAAAAAAAAAAAAAAAAAAAAGGGGAGGGGTACGGATTATTTTTTTAGGTGGTCAACCCATATGGGAGCTACTCCATACTTTTATATAATATCTCCAAAAGGGGAAAAAACAAAAAGTTTGAATAATTACATGCCCACTGAAAGAGGCCATGCTAGTTATGATTCTCAAGGAAAACAGTGATCACTGAGTTTCAAATCAGGGAAGTAAAATCAACAAAATGAAATCTTATCTAGTTTACACTCAGGCATTGTTTACAAAGCTGAGAAACAATTCTATGAAGGACAGAATGTAAATAACATTTTTCAGACTATGTAGGCTTTATTAGCATATATGTTGGAAAATTCCACCTATTTTACAAGCACAGCAAACTTTTCTGAACAGTAGCTCATAGAATATAAACATATCTTCCTTTGTGTTAAAAGGATTTGAAGACAATACCCCTTACCTTTGCATATAAGCCATGAATACATATGCATTGTTTCTTCTTGTGAAATACAAGTGCTCAAATCACATAAATTCAAGCACTGTAGTTCAAAATTAATCATTTTCATTAATTTGCCTAAGAAAGGAGAACATTGAATGCATAACTTTTGTTCAAAAAGTATACAGACTTCCTTTTACAAACTACTGGGGACCTTGGATGTGATTAGAAGTTGGGGCTAGTGCAGGCAGCTATGTGGTGCTGGGTGTTGGGAATGGGGCTCCTATTCAAACACTAATTTCAGGTAAACATCCAGTCATAAGCCTCTAATCACAGTTTTCTGCATTTAAGGATAAATGTCAGCTTTTATGAATGACTTAGAATGCACCAAATGTAGCTGATTTATATGCCATTTCTTTTCATATCTCCAGACATGCAAAAATAAATAAATAAAATATAATAAGATGAGAAAAACAGAGACTGTAATCCAATGTTTTGGCCTCTTTTCGTAATTTATTAACCACTGCATCAAACTATATGCAAGGGCTATGTTTTCCTACTATGACAGATGTAAGATATGGATTAGATGTGGTATGATTTTTCTGATCTAAAACTAACACCATAGACATCAGCACTGCAATTTTATTAATACATCTGCAATTTCAGTGACATTACAAAGTACAAACTCAATTTACCTGATGAGCAATGCCTGTCAAAATCCAATAAATTTCTCTGAATTAAAACAACATGGAACTAATATAGTTATAACAAATGAAAGAAATATGTACTAAAGTGAAATGAATTCTTTATTAATTTTCCAGCACAGTAACTGAATATTTATGATTGTAAGGCAGTACTGGCTTCTGTTACATAAACCTCTTCTCTAAAGATATTATTTGAGATTCACATGGGAAAATAATTGGGAACTGCTGAAAGAAACATCCATATTCATAAGTAAGCAAATTTCTGCAGACTAGTAGCATGTAGGTTTGACATCTCTAATTGCAAACCATGACTAGACCCTAGCTATACATGCAAAGACAAACACACACACACACACACACACACACACACACACACACACACACACACACACACACACACACACGCACATATACATGCATATTCACAAACAATATAAAACTTCAAAAGAAGGAAAATACAAGGATTTTCCTATCAAGGCAATAAGGAACAAGTCATCTCACAAGTCAGTGGAAGTTTTACAAATAACCAGACAGGTCTGATTGAGCCTGTTGTTGCTGTTGTCTTTCGGCTTTTCCCAGTTAGGGGTCACCACAGCGGGACTCCAGTCCGCTAATGATTGGCAGTAGATTTTCACGAACGCCGAGGTGCCAGCTCAACGTGTTGCAAGACTATTTAATTAGCCCTCATATGACTTTTTTCGGTTACTCGTTTATTAAATAACTACACTGATCCAACAGACCCTTGTAGGAGTAAACTCCTTCTTCCTGCTAATATTAACATAAAGAAAATACAGAGCATGTGTGAATAGTAGTTCAAACTAATATATATATATATATATATATATATATATATATATATATATATATATATATATATATATATATATACAATCACATATAGTAAAGTTTCATAAATTAACAATAAAAATATCAAAGTGAAAGTTGACAGAGTACATTTCTTAACAGATGTTTTGCGTTTGAGTGTTTTTAGGTTATATCTTACGAATTATTTTGCTCCTTTAACAGTTAAACATTGTATATTAAGTATATGGGATTGCGTGTACTTTTCCCAGTTACATATGATCAATACTCTGAAACTGATGTTTTGTTCTTTTAAGTATAACTTATTTGACACTAACCTAACATCAAACAGAAATGTTATCACTGTATTCTTTTATGTTCAATGTTGTGTGTGGCTCAGTTTGTGATGTACAGAGCTGATTCATTTTTCCCGGTGATACTAAGATTATTCCTGCATTTTTTCTCAGTCCAGAATTAAAATATCAGGGCTACCATTAAACAGGTGACTGAAGAATATACACAGAGCAGTAACAGCTTAGCAGGTCACTAATAACTACTGGATTCCATTGAGAAATTATTTTCTCTTTCTGTATGTGGCTCCTGAGGTGCACATTTTTAAGGCTGTAGCTTATGATTCATGAAATTCTTCTTGTTATGGGATAAAATTAAATAGTTGTGCTGATTTTTATTCTTTATCTGCTATCATTCGCATTACACTTGTTGTCTGGTCAAGTCGCCTTTAATATGTCAAACTAAGCCTGGTTTGTAAACCAGCAGACGGAATGCATCTGTCTCTGGATTTTGTATCTAACATTGGCTTCTTTCCAGCACTGGCAAGCTGCCCTTAAATGGTCTGGCATTTTGCCAAGGCAGATCAAACACTACTGCTATGGGGAGCCTTTTCATGAAATTCTAATAATTTCATTGTTTCCTGCAATGACAGCAGCAGATCTGCAAAGGGCCCATCTTTAACATTAAACCAGCCCAGTTCTTAGACAATTCTCTTTATGGTTAACTTTAAATTCATAAGAATGAGCATGAAAATATGTTTGTTTACTTAGATGTATATGTATTTGCCAATGTGCTCATTTTTTTTATCTAGCTATTTAGGTGTCTGTTTTTACAGTTGACAAGCTTTGGTTTGATCAAATGAATTGTACAACATGAAAGCAGAAGCTTCAGGAAGAAAACGTCTGTTTAACAGATATCTTATTTGCAGAAAGATTCACTGATGTACTATGGCAGACATTTTGACTGAAATTATAACTATTTCTGTAAATATCAAGTGAGAAACAGGACCTAAGACAATATAGTTTCCAACAGTGCATCCTCACTACTAGGTGCATGCTTGCTTTTTTTTTTCTAACTAGCTCTTGGAATAAGGAATGTCAGCTTATTGCTAAGGAAGGAGTCAGCACTTGTGCCAAAGGCTGAAAAGTACCATTTACATTTAGATGATCTTTCCTCTACACTGCATTGATTCTAAACCAAAGTTCTCCAACAGAGCAATTTCATTCTTTCTCTAGAGCTGAACAATGGGAGTGAATCAGGCAGGTGGTGGGACACTCGAAGCTCCCATCTGTGTGCATGACAGTTTGGGTTTGTGTTAGTAGGTGAAAGGGGAACTTCAGTGAGACAGAGTTACAGAAACAATAATGCTTATCTGTTACATAGGCATATCCACCTAACAGCTATTCAGGGTGTTGAGTCTTCTTAGACAGTGTAGGTGTTCTGCTTGATAGGGTACCATCTATTTGCTCAGTGCTACTGAAAGACTTCAGTGCTCAAATGGGGAATAATAAAAATACCCAGAGGGATGTGACTGTTTAGTTTGACTTGGCTGAACTAAAGCTGAGCGGTGAATCATTTTTGGAGTCAGCTGCAAGTACACAGCAAATACACAAAGATACTCATAAGTGTACTTGGCAATGGAACACCTGTGACTTTGGCTATAGTCATGTTTTCAGATCAAATGGTGTATGCTGTGGATATGCAATTCAATAGAAGTGCTGAACAGTTAGATGACCATCTGATCGTGAGCTGGGTCAGACGGACAACCAGGGTCAGCTTTAGGTCATTTTAATGCCCTAAGCCAAGGACTCAGTTGTGAACTCCTCCCCACACACATTATTTGTTGGCACATCTCCACCATCCCACCCCGATTATGGCCTACTCGCACCATAAAGATTACTTTTTTTATTCTTTATTCTTACAGCTTTGCTTATTCTTTAGATTTTTTTCTGCAGTTATTTATTAATTTAACATGTTTATTCTAGGCAATACTGCACTCTGATAACTGCAATGGAAAGAACTGCATTAAACCAGTGGAGCCATGGGGGTTCTATCTAAGGTACATGTTAGAGTTTTTTAAATTACCTTTCATCTTGTGATGACCAGAACAAAAAAAAAAAAAAAAAAAAAACATGATTAAGGAAATAAATCCAGTCTTACTCTTCAACTTTGCTTTTTTTCTGCATCCTTTCAACATACCCTACCTGACCAAGACTACACTGTAATAACTAAATTAAGTTGGGTGTCTGGGGGCTGACATGCACCCAGAAGCCATAGAGTTATTGATACTCTAAGCTGCATTTTAGAGATATTTTTAAACCTTTAGATCCAATGATGGCCTGAACAAAAAACATGCTTATGTAAAAGAAATTCAATATTACTTTTTTTTCTTTTATTTCAGGAAATAAATAAGTTATAGCTAATGCTTCATGCTCAATATTCACCAAAAACCATTTCACAATACACCTAGGATCTGAGCTAGGTTTAGATTAAGTGGGTCTCAAGGCAAAGACAACTACTAAGCCTGTGTAGAAACTCCCTTGTACAACTTTGTTGTATGTGGGCCGCCAACCCCCAGAAGCCCTGAAGGTCTGAATATACGGTGATAAATTGTATCTTTTTTTTTTTTGAGAGATAATTGTTAAGCAGTGCAAGTGACAAGAGGGTCAAATACATTCATCCAGGCAACCTCCAGGAAGCAGTTATAGATAATTATATGTACAATTCAGACATCTAATTGTGATAAAAAGAGGATGGCCATGTAATATATTTCACATTTGTTCCAAATAAACAGTTGCCACACATTAAAATATTACACACTGCTTCACATAAATTACTTTGGTCATATGAAGCCAGAATAATAAGCAGACATCAGCAGGCCACTAGTCCTCCACAGGCAGCTCCTGCAATTATACCTACTCTAACTTTGCATATCAGATGTTCCAGTTAAGTAATTTATCTTACTTCTCACAAATGCACACTAGTCCTGCAAAAACGTACAGTAATTGTTTAAACTAAAAAAATGACAAGAGGGTCAATTACTTTCATCCAGTCAACCCCAAACTCCACCCAGCAGTTATAGTCGCAACATCTGATGGCTATGTAAATAAAATAAAATAAATTAATAAATAAAATAAAGAGGAGTAATTTATATTATTTGGAAGAGGATCTCTAATAGTGATAGAAGAGGATAAAGAAGATAAAATGGTAGATTTGTAGCATTAAGAAGCTACTGGCAAGGGAGGAGGATTACACTGGCATGTATTTACATGATATCTAAACTGCTATAATGGAGCTTAAAAAAATCTGGGAGAAATAATTTGTTTTCAGCAGGAAATACTTCTTATAGGTGGGGACTGGAATTTGATTTGCAGCAGTGAAGATATGTCTAGGGGTCCAGAAGGGAAAATATAACAAAGGAGGATAGATTCCTGAAGAAATTTATGAAAATATTTGGCATGGAAGATGTCAATTCAGTAGTAGGAGTTCAAAGCGATTTTTATATGTTATGCCCTAAGATACAAAAAATGGGCTAGGCTAGACAGAACTTAACATTTCAAAGGACATATGCATTTAATTGAAAGTTTTGATATATATATCCAATAACTATTTCAGATCACTCACCAATAACTAAAATAAAAACACAGGGTAATGAAGTAAAAATGCAACATTGTCACTTTTCTACCTATCTTTAAAAAAGAGAGGAATTTAAGGAATGGGTAGTGGAAAAATTTGGGAGTTATTAGAGAAGATAGAAATTTCTTCTGAAAGTATAGCTAGGGAGTGGGATAAAATTAAAGTGGAGTTTAAAAATACAGTGGAAATAAAAGAAAGAGAGATGTGGTTAAGAAGTAACAAGAATTATTCAGAGGGACTGACAAATGCTAAAGTATTACAGAATAAGGGGAATCTCACAGAACAAGAAGAGAAGCAATTGCAGAATGCTAAGAAGAAAATAAGGATTACCTCGATAATATGCATGAGGTTAGAAAGGTTGCTGTTAAGCAACTGTTTTTTGATAATAATGCGAAAGCACAGAAACTTTCAATGCAACGACTCAGGCAACGAAAAGTAGAAAAGGTTGTCACCAAGCTTAGAGAACCTATAACAAGGAAAATAACAAGAGATGCTGCAGAGGTACTAGAAATAATTCGGAAATTTTATGAAAGTCTGTATAAAGCAGAGAAATATGATGTTCAGGGAAAGATACAAATGGAAATATTTATGTAAGAATTAAATATGGCAAGGTTAGAGGTAGATGAGTCTCAATTACTAACAGCTGGGATAGGAGGAGAAGAGATACAAATGGTGATGTATGACCAATCCACAGGAAAGTCCCCAGGATTAGATGATATTGCTGTGGAAGTTTGGAGGCTAGGAAGAACAAAACTGATAAGGATATGGAAGGTTTTAACAGTATTTTAAGAGGAGAAGTGTCAGCATGCAGGAAGAAAGCAGTGGTGGCTGTAATACCTAAAGAGGGTAAAGACCCATCACACCCAACTTCATACATACCCATTCCAATATTAAACCATGGTTATAAAGTGTTTATGTCTCTAATGGCTAAAAGAATGGCAAAGGTGATGACAAAATTGATAGGTATGGATCAATGTGGTTTTGTGGAGAGGAGGCAAACATTTGACAACATTAACAGAACATAGATGATCCGGAGGGAAGCTGAATGTAAGAAAATGCCACTGCTGTTAGTGGGAATTGATGCAGAGAAAGCATTTGACCGAGTAAGCTGGGAGTTTATGTGCATAGCAATGGAAGCATTTGTATTCCCTGATAAAATTAGTAGGAGGATATATGAGGGATTGTAGGCAAAGATTAAAGTGGGTGGGTTCTTCTCTGATAATTTCTATTTGAGCAGAAGAACCAGGCAGGGGTGTCCTCTTTCCCCTTTGTTATTTGCACTATATTTAGAACCACCGGCAAAGAAATTAAGGGACTAAGAAATTCAAGGACATTATTGGTATGGTAATAAAGAAAAGGTGGGTCTATTTGCAGATGATAGTTATTTTATACCTGACAAAACCAGAAAATGATATTATAGTGATGTGGAACATTTTGAGACTGTTTCAGATCTTTCTGGGATACAGAATTAATTAAGCTAAAACAAAGGCAATAGCTGTAAATTATATACCCACACACAAATTCACTGAGCAATATTTGTATTTATGGGGACATGATAAAATGAAGTACTTAGAAGTATGGATTAAAAAGGATTTAGCTGTAGCAGCTACAGAAATGTGGAAAGAGATTAAACAAAACATTATACAAAAACTGAGAAACAGGAACCTCTGCTATATGGATCAGGATAGCAAGATACAAGCAGTTAAAATGTTTTAGTCTCTTTAGTTTTATACATAGGTCAGGCATATTTTTATCAACCAGAGGATAAGTTGTGGATAGCAATTAACAAAGCTGAATGATTTTACTGGGGGGGGGGGTGTGAGATGGCAAGTGTCAAGTGGGATAAGCTGATTCTTCCAATTGAGCAAGGTGGTTTAGGTTTACTCAATTTGAAGGGGTATTTCAAAGCTATATATTTAAGATTCCTATACATAGCAAAAGCAGAAACTTATAATTCAAAGTGGAAAGGGATGATGACAAAACAGGGAGGGTGGGATGGAGCTCAAGAAATAAGGAGAGACTGGGATTTTGGATGCAGATCCTTAAGGAGAACAACAACTGTATAAAATATATTCATAAAGTAGTAGAAAGTATTCTAAGAACTAAGTCAGCATGGGAATGGAGAAAGGAGATTCTGCCAATGGAGATGACTGCAATTAAGGATACAGACAATAGGCAAGAGGGGCCTGGAATTTAATAGAGAAAACTGGCAAAAGAACCAAAGTATTTGGAGCAAATAATTAGACAGGGGAAAGGTAACAGAGTGGGAAGAGGTCAAGAATTTATTTGCACTGCAAGCTAGAGACTGCCTTCCCTATCAAGGATTGATATCAGAGGATAGGCAAAGAGAAAGAAATGGGGGGGTCCTATATGAAAGACCAGCACTGACAGAGTTTTTAGTAGAATCTAGAACAGAAGCTGATGTTAAAGAAGGAATAATTAGCAGAACAAACAAAATATTGCATAGTAACTATAAGAATCAATCAGAGGAGGCAAGAAAAGATTGGGAAGAAAGATTGGATAAGCAATTCACAAAGAAACAATGAGGATATATGTATGTCTCCCAAATATGCAACAAAGTCTAGAAGATTTAGGATCTTTGCTTGAATGTGTTTGCATAGATATTTGTAAACACCAAGTAGACTCCAAAGAAATTTTCCTCAGGTAGTCAGCAGATGTTGGAGTTGTGATGTGGAAGAAAGAGATAATTGAGAACATATTTTCTGGGAGTGTAATGAGCTGTCAGACTTTAGAAATTCCCTGCAGACTAATCTCTCAGAAATATTGGGTGATTAAATTGGTATGACTAAAGAAATTATTTTTTTAGCTATTATACAAAAAGTAAGTAAGACCTTGCAGACTCTAATTATGGTGGCTGCCAAAACAAACAAATACTAGGAAATGGAAATTAAAGTCCAAACCAATTGTACTAGAAGTAGCAAATAAAGTAACAGAGATAAAACAACTGAAAACAGGATTTTTAGAAAAGGGTATGAGCAAATTACATAGAATGAAATGGAAATTGTGGGAACAATACATGTAGATGAGGACTGAGCTATGTAATGTTTGACTGACAGTGACTGGATAGATTATAAGTGATGTATAATGTTTGCAACTAAAATTATGCCAGTATGGTTTGTTTTCATTTATATAAATGCATGAAAGCTTATGTCATAAGTGATAATTTAATAAAGATGTTTCTTGTTTGATTAAAAAAAGATAGTCAAACAGGCTAAAACAATCACAAAGCCTTCTACAGCTATGTTCAATACCTCAAAGGCAGCAAATAGTGTGTTAAACTGAGGGTGCCACATTCACTGATTGAGTGACATAGTGAATTTGCTGACTGACAAATTCAGTTCAAACTTTACCCTACACTCCCCCCTACCCCTCCCCATGAAATACCTACTAGCATAGCCCCACATCTATTAATAGGGAGTAGGTCCTGGCAGCACTCATTAAGGTCAAAAACATAGCATCAGTGGGACTTGACAATATCCTGGGATAATTCCTAAATAGCTTGAAACATCACCTTTAAGGACCACTTGAGTCACTTTTCAACTATAGCCTCAAAACAGGCTTTGTACCATGAGAAAGAAAAACTGCAATGGTTATCCTACTTCACTAGGGTGGATCATTAACTGACTCTGGAAACTACAGACCTGAAAACCTGACTGTCTAATATGCAAAGCCATGGAAATGATCAACAAAGACATAAGCAACCATCAGACACTGGACCCAACCCAGTTTGGCTCTGTCAAGGGAAGGTCAGTCCTACTAAACCTGGTGGACTTTTTTGAGAAGGTCATCAAAGCAATGGATGAGGGGGAAATTGTGCATACAGCCTATCTGGACCTTGTTAAAGCATTTAATACAATATCCCACTGGGGTATAGTTGACAAACTCACCAAACTGGGCATAAACTCCTACATAACTTGCTGGATTGCCAGCTGGCTCACAAACAGAACCTAGGACGTCAAGACTCATGATACTACCTCCACTAAGAGATCGGTCACCAGTGGGATCTGTGCTGGGACAACACCTATTTGATATCTACTTCTTGGAGGTAAAGTCCTCATACAACCTGAAATACTACTCACAAGCAACTCCAACTCTCATTACAACTAGAAGCAAACTCCACAGCCTTGTACATACTTTCTCTTCTGAGGCACCTACTCTTTGGCAAGCTTTCCCCTTCTACATTAATGAAATCAACACTTATTCCAAACTCAGAATGCAACTGAAAAAGCACTTCTTCATCCAAGTCTAATGCTCCTGCTTCAACACAGGACATATCACCTAACCCCTCTCCTTTCCGTGTCTCCTCTCCTCTCTCAAGATTCACTGAAGACTGACCCACTTTAGAAATGAATGTATGCATTGTACATTATACTCTGGTTCTACATTGCACTGTGCTTGTTCACTGTTTTTTCTATGTAATTAGTCTGAACTATTCTGTTATTGCTTGCATTGCTGTATTTTTTTTCTTTGTGAAATGTTTTGTATTTCTTTCAAGCTGACCCTGAAATTAGTCAGTTTTAATCAGTGTACTACCCTGGTAATCAAATATAAATAAATACAGGCTAATGTCAAGGGCCTTTGGCTGAATAGGTTTGCAGATGACTGCAAATTGGTAGCTATCATAGATTTCCCCATGACACAAACACCTTACTAGAAGGTTTAACACAAGCAAATAACTTGTGCCAAAGTCACGGATTAAAACTCAATGCCATGAAATGTATTATAGTGCCTTTTGGGAAAACTACACCCAGGTCAATTACTCCATTGATAAGACCCCCCCCCCCCCACTAAGAGTTGACCCAGTAGTCAGGGATCTCGGAACATATGTAGACAGTAATCTGACCTTTGAGCAACATGTGACATGGTGGTAAGAAAATCATTCTGTGGCACCCAACTTCTATGTAAGGGCATGGCATCCAGGTCAAACAAAAGCATAGTGCTACTTTATTTTGCCCTTACCAGACCCATCAAGTGTAATGCCCCCTTCTGCATGTAGCTGACCAGACATATACAACAGTCAAATATGTGCATCACACCACCAGTCTCACATAGACCCATTAAACCAGCACCGGCAAAAAACACACATAAATACATGAAAACATACTCGGAGGCTCTAAATAAAAATCTGCAAAACCAACAGAGACCTCCAAAGCAAACATCCAAGCAACTTCCACCCTGCCCAACACAAACCATGAAACACATACTTCACAAAACCAGTGTGCCATGCAATCACAGCCCATAAGGCAAAATAACATACCCAACATACTAGTAATAGATGACTGTATAATCAGGTACACTGACGTCCCACTCACTAGGCTGAATAAGGAGAAGATTACTGTTAGCTGCCTGTCAGGTGCCAGGATCCGCCACATAACACAACACTCAAGTCACTCCAGAGCAAGTACAAATATGACTCTGTCATTGTCCATGTTGGTGTGAATGACCTGAGCCGTACCTCCCTTGACTACATGAAAAGAGACATGGAAGAGCTCTCTGATCACGTAGCCCAGGCCGGTATGACCCTGACACTAAGTAGCATCTTGCCCTCACCAAGAATGATACCACGGTATACAGAAAAAAATCCTTGATTTCAACAATTGGCTAAGTTTCTGGTGTCATTCAAAGGGGATCCAGTGCCTGTCTGCCTGGGATGACATACTCGACAAGCCATGCTGCTTCGCTAGAGATGGCTTGCACCTGTCACCCTTAGGCTTTTGAATACTGGCCAAGGCTCTTGCCACCCCCATAGTGCCTTTTGAGGCAAGACTCAAAAGACAAACCTGCAACCATAAATAGCACAAGTAACAAAAAACTGAGGGTGATGCTACTCAATCCCAAAAGTCTAAACCTCAAACTGCATGCAGTCGAGGCACTCCTCAGTATGGAGAAAATCGATATATGTGCAATAATAGAAACCTGGTTTAAGGCTCCAGAGAACACCCCAGCACTACCAGGCTACAACTCATACCATACATTTTGGCCACAGAACCCAAACCAAAATACAAAAGGCGTGGGCATATCCATATTCATCAAGGATACTCACACCTCCAGGTTAGTGGCACAGCACGATGCTTCAGAGATTATACACGTGCAACTAACAATGGGCAAAACTGCTATTCAAATTGTAGCTTGCTACAGATCTCCCATCATGTCCCAGAACCTCCATTCTGTGTTTCTGGAAACACTGGGAAACATAAAGGTCCTAACAAACACCCTAATATTGGGTGATTTCAATTACCCAAACATTAACTGGGAGAATTACTCAAGTACTAACTCCCTTGCACAACATTTCCTAGAATTTATAAACTCAAATGCCCTGGTTCAACAGGTCAACACTCCCACCAGAGGTGACAACATATTGGACATGGTCATCACCAACTGGGTGACCGGTGTACCACACCGGAGGTCAACCACTCGCTGGTTAGATCTGACCATAAACAAATCACTTTGGATATCCATATTTCACCCCCACCCTCGGACAAGGAAGCCACCATGAAAAACCTTTCAAAAGCAAACTTCACATTACTTAAGACCAAGGTGGAAAGTTTCAAAGCCCCCATGATGAAGGATAACCCTGTCCAAGCTGCAAAATCCTTCACTAATACATTCTACGGGCACCTACAAGAATGCATGGATCGTGACATCCCAAGCAAGGCCAAGACTCACTCCTTCAAGAAAAGGAAACCAGTCTGGTGGACTCCTGCCATAAACAAGCTATACAATAGAAGGAGAAACTAGTACAGAAAAGAGTAAAATCCCAAAAAGGGAAGACATCCCTGATCAGTATCAGCAAGAAATTATGATCCCTCATAAAAATCATCCAAGGCGAGCTTAGAAAGAAAAATTGCCAAGGACTCCAAAAATAACCACAAGGCATTCTTTAGCTATGGCAAGAATCTAAGTGGAAATACTCAGATCTGCTCGGAGTTAGTGCAGAATGGCGCAAAATACACTGAACCGGCCGATATCACCAACATCCTGGTAGACAGGTTCAGCGCAAACCTCACCCCCAAAAGGGCCCATAACCATACCAGAAAACTGTAGAGTCCCTGAAATCACAGACAGGTTAAAACAGCTCTCTCCAAAGCCAAAAACACAGCATCAAGGGTACCGGACATTGTCCCAGGCTGCATCCTACACAAGCTCAAATTCAAACTAACCCCTCATCTAAACACACTGTTCAAACTCAGCCTCTCCACAGGCAATGTATCCATAGAGTGGCGCACAGCAATTTTTATTCTGCTCCATAAAGGTGGAGCCACAACAGACCACAGAAACTATTGCCCTATAAACCTGACTAGCTTGGTCTGCAAGGCTATGGAGCGCATCATCATGGAACTCATTAACAGAGACATTGGGAACCTCCAAACACTGGACCCTACCCAGTTCAACTTTGTTAAGGGCAGATCATGCCTCCTAAACCTGGTGGACTTCTTTGAGACAGTTACTAAGGCTGTAGACGAGGGAAAGGTGGTACACACAGCCTATCTAGACCTCGCAAAGACCTTCAACACCATTTCCCATTCTGGTATTATAGACAAGCTCACCAACCTGAACATAAACCCCTACATCACAAGATGGGCTGCCAACTGGCTCATGGACAGAACCCACATGGTGAGAGTTGTGGGAGTTAGGTTCGACTCTAAACCGGTTACAAGTGGTGTTCCCCAGGGCTCAGTCCTAGGACCCCTCCTGTTTGGCATATAGTTCTCAGAGGTACAGGCAAGCACAGGAGGACTATGGCTGACCAAGTTCGCAGATGACTGCAAACTAGGGGCTATAATTGACTCTCTGGCTGACATAGACATCCTCCAAAAGGGTCTCACTGAGAAGGATACCTGGTGTCAAAATCATGGCCTCAAGCTAAATGCCAAAAAGTGCATAGTCACCCCCTTTGGAAAAAACAAAATACCCACAAACTACCACATAGGCAGTAGTCTCCTAAATACAGAAGACATAATAGGGGATCTGGGGACCCAAGTAGATAGTAATCGCACCTTTGATAATCACATTGCCAAAGTGGTTAGAAAATCCTTCTACGTGGCCCACCTAATCACAAAAGGGTTCGCATCCAGATCAAAAGAGGTCATTGTGCCCCCCTACTCATCACTCATCAGACCCATCATAGATTACAATGCCCCATTTGGGATGTACCTTACAGGACACCTGCAACAGCTGGAAAGACCACAGAAGTACCTCACCAAGAGGATCACTGGCCTCAAATAGATGCCCTATGCAGCTCGACTGAAGAAACTCCAGCTGTACTCGGTTGCATACCGCCTACTCAGAGGTGATCTCTGCCTGACATACAAGGCCATGTCCATGCTCCACCTAAAGAAAACCTTATCCCCTTGAGCCACATGCTCTAGGGATCTAAACCTCACCACAACAATAAATAGGATGTGCTGGAGGGATAGATTCCTGTCCCAGAGACTTCCCATGCTTTGGAACAAGATTCCAATCTACATTAAGCAGAGCTCCTCACTAACACTCTTCAAAAGAAACCTTGACGAGTAGATGGGAAACAGTAAGTTTACCTCAGGGATCACTTCAGTGGCTCTGCTGGACAGAGGCACATGGAACTAATCTAAGGGGGTGGAGAAAGCCAACACATTCTGGCTAAGTTTATAAATGCCTTTGGGCAGATAGCCTAGTACCTGCCTATGAGCCTGTAAAACTATGAACAGTTGGAATTCCCACAAAGGTTCCTTACTAGGAAAATCCAGGGTTATAAAATCATTGCCATATACGGATCTCTATACTCAGTCTCATACAGGTTACTGCGAGGGGATCTATGGCTGTTATATGTCATCCTCAGCTCCAGCTCTGATGGTCGTTTTGCACATCACAAAATGAACAGCATGAGAACCAGTAGATACAAAGATTTAAATGTTGTTTGTGACTTTAAGACATGTTGGCAAAACAGATATGTGTCTCACAGGATCCCCATGCTCTGTGGAACAGGCTCCTCATCCATGTGAAGCAGAGACCATCCCTACCCCTATTTAAGTGTAATCGTGATGAATGGATGGAGATTCAGAAATTCACCCCAGGTCTGGCTCCCATGTCCCTGACAGGCAGAATCGTACAGTAATGCCCAAACTAACATACCCCTATAGCCTCTAGAAACTTCCTAATTAACACACACCCCACCACACATAAATGTCAATGATACACAAGGACACAACTGGGTTGGGTTGCATAGCTAGAAGTATAAAGACGCAGGTGGTTGGTAGCCTAGTATATAGCTATGAACCTACGAAGAAATCAAACACTGGACTATGACACTTATTAACATCTCATAGCCTCAATTCCCTTTGATATACTCCAGCAGGAATTATTTGTCGACAGTTGTACTATTCTAAGAGGATGCAGTGATTACTGTACTGCCTGCTTGCAATGAGTTGTTTACACCAATTAGAGATTCAATTTCTGCACGTGTTTTCAGTAAGTATGTATGCATGCAAGGATTTACTTATTTATTAATTAATTTATATATTGATTGATTGATTGATTTTTTATGCTTTTTGAGATTTATTTGCATGTTAGCAGTATTTGCAAATGTGACCGGGAGGGGGTTCTTATTAGACAACCACTTATGATATAGAAACTTTATTTTTGTTTAGTGAATGAGTATAATTTGTGTACCCTGTGATTTTTTTTCCCCATAGATCCAGAATATTATTTTTTTATTATTCTGAAGATGACGTTTGTGAATAGTTTTGTTTGCTAAGGTTGAATGGGAGGAACTTTGCATTTTATTGTGTTTCCCACTTGTGACTTGAGGAAGTATTCTGTAATAGGTGTTTGAGACATCTTAGTCATGTTTGTCAATGAGTTTGCTCTGCTATCTGACTATGATTAAGGAGGTGTGGGATTTTTGACTGGTCCTTTGAGAAGTAACCCACACTATTCTGTGGAGAAGCCATATGATTTTCACATGAAAAGAAAACATACACTGCTCAGATTTTTGCATCATATATTTGGTCAGTTCCTCATAACATTTGTCATTTTCTGGCAAATCACTGAGGAATGTGGCCATTAAATAATGGCATACATCTCAGTTTGAGACTTTGTGTCCTTCAGAAAAAGTATACTATTGAAAAATGTGTTATTCTAGCAACTTTCTAGGTTTATAAGTGTAATATTTAAAACCTGTCCTGGATTTTAGGCCTCTGTTGTCCCCTTCCTTTTATTTTTTTTTGGTTTAGTCTAAATTTTTGCATTAAAGGCAGAGAAGTATGGGGAAACTCCATACCCATGGAAATGATACTGTTTTAAGTTTTAGAGTCATGTTTATTGAATAGTTAAGAGAAGTGTCACTTGATCTAAGTGAAGTTTCTTGATCAAATCCCTTTATTTGGCATGGTCAGGAAGAGATAATGACTGCTTATTCTATTGTCCATGTCTATTTCAGGTTCCATAGGTCAAGAGACATTCTTTGCTGAGAAAAATCAGGTCTATATCACCTTGTCAAATTATGAAAAGAGAAAACGCTCTCTCATCAATCTGACAAGGTCGAAAGCCCTAAAGAGTGAAGACACGGACCATCGATTTTTTTCCCAGGGGAAAAAAAAATCAGTGGGCCATCTTCGGGACTTTGCCATTTCCTCCACTATGGTGCGATCACAGAGTTGGTATACTTAAGTAGGGGGGTGAGGAGGGCACAGCCCTTCACATTGGGTGGTGTGGGGAGCAAAGCCCCCCACTTCATTTTGTGTTTAAACTTTTTTTTTTTCTTTTGTGGAGCAGCGATTTTTTTCCCTGGGAAAAAAATCTCTGTTCCTTGTCTTCGGTTTTTAGGGGTTTCGACTTTATCAGATCAATGAAGGAGCGTTCACTCTTTTCATCGTTCGATAAGGTAATATAGACCCAAAAATCACATCCCCATTTGACAAGGAATTGGAGGGCCCATTTCCAGGGAAAGTCTCTGCTTGGTAAAGATTTGGTCTGGCTCATATTATGTCTTGTGGTTATGGTGCACTGGATGTTCTGGAAGGGTAACTGCTGTGTTGGAAAGATTTATTTTTAAACGGTGTTAAAGTCTGGCCATTGTTGGATAAATTCAAATGCGCTTCAGGTGGGGATGAATTGGACTTAATATATAATTAATGTTTAGAGTGCTTTAGCTTTGGACTAGGCTACTGCTAGGTATTTATGATTTTTAGCTGGATATTTGTCCCTCCTTGTTACCAGTTTCAATAATTTTTATTTAGTATAGAGCTCTTAAATGTGTATACTGCTATAGTTTTACATAACAATTACTTGATGAATTAAACTGCTAGTATTATGACAGAAATCTCTTTGGTAATTCATTTGATCTGTATGTGTACACAAACTGAATTTAATTTGAATACTAAGAACACAGCTTAGGGTTAATAAATAAGTTCCTTTTTCTTTATTTCCATTTTTATTAAATGTGATATGTCTATATTGAAGCTGTTAATTGTGTATACTGCTATACAGTTTTACTTAATGGCTGTGCAGACAATGAGACCCCACCACAAGTCTTAACCTCTTGGGTAACAGACCAGGTACTGCCTTGTTTGTTGGCTGAACATAGAAGCTTTATTGATATGCCCGCATTACTGATTAACATACTTTAGTTTATACTAGATGTCTGTACTTACAATTAAAGCTTTAGCTGAACTGGAATTATAAACTAAACAGTTCTTTGGGAATGAAATAATTAATTTGATGTCAATTCTATTAGTGCCGAAGTGAAGAATAGTTGGAGGTGATGAGAGTTAGGGATCATATTTTTTCTTCTATTTGCATACACCCTTTCATATAAGGTGAAGTGAGTGTAGCAATTATTATTAAGTAAATGTTGTTGTTTGTCTTTCAGCTTTTCCCAGTTAGGGGTCGCCAAAGCAGAACTCTGGTCCGCCAATGAGTGGCGGTAAATTTTTACGGTGCCGAGTTGCCAGCTCGACACCCACCCATTCGCGCATATCTTTTGGAACGCCACTCGACCGCGGGGAGGACATGCAAATTCCACAATTGTTAAGTAAATGTAATAAGTATTATTACAATAATTGGGCACATAAGTTAGAGCACAAGATGATACACTAAAATCAAGAAGATGGTGCAGTAATCCTAGTTTCAGCTTTAACTGTAATCCTTAATTATATTGTGAGACTGTATGGTATCTGGATAGCATGTGTGAAAGTTTTATTATACTGTGAATTCTGATTTACTAAATAAAAATATAGATGATTTTCAAAACAAAAAGTACAGCATGCAGTCTGCAACAGTGGCATAGAGGGATAAAGCCCTGCCCACAGAGCAGGTTACCTGAGTTTGATTAACAGCTTAGGCACTTGAACACACAGGCAGGGAGACTGGGAGTGTCCATCATGTGAAGGAGACCCTGCACTTGGACCGACTTTGCAGTTCATCCCTGGTAGATGACAAGGATAAAAAGGGTTGGGGTGGCATTGTCCTCAGGTGTCAGAGTTGTGTTTGAGTTGCCAAGGAGGTGGAACAATACACCAGCAAGCCCATGGCATGGGATTCCCTGAGACATCAATGGCTGCATGTAATGGGGTGGGAAGGTAGGTGCATAAGCAAGAAAATACTCCTCAGCAGTAGCATGGTGCTGCCCTGGGGTGTGTTGATCTCACCAGCCCTGAATGTGAATCAGAGATATTCTGGAGAAGACTAATCAGATATGGTAGACCTAGAAAATAATGACAGGTCCCTGGTCACAGCTGATGGTGAGCTGTGGGAAGCCCCCCAAAATTTAAGAAAATGTACAATCGAATAAGACTGAAATGTAAATTATTATTAACTATACAGTTTGAAATAGACCTGCAAAAGACCAAATTAGTATGGAAATAGTATTATAATAAGAGAAGTACCTTTTCTATGTAACGCACTTAATGGCATATTGTACATTTGTAGAGGCAGCTGTCAGCACAGCACTGGCACTGTGTCCAGATCTGTGATTCTAGCATACTGCACATAACAATGACAGTCAGGAATTCTGATATTTACATATCTACATAAAGAAACTGTAATCAAAGCATAACATACGTAATAGGCAGAGAGCTGTGAAGGTGTGCTCTCACTATGATCTAACATGTTTAAAAACATTCTTTAGAAGAAGATTTGCTGTAGGTAACATGAACAGTCCATATTCAACCTTTTGCAGAACAGATTTCAACAAAACTGTATTTTATATTTACTTCTTAGTTTAATGTCTTGCTCTAAATCTGTGACTAAACCTATGCAGTTGTTTAGAAATTTTGAAGTCCTGCATTTGACCAAGAAAATGTTTGAGAAAACAGGTGTAGGAAGGTAGTTGAAGAGAAAATCTCTTGAACAGCAAGAGCCAGGACAGCTCTTGTAAGTCTAGTATCTGGGGGTGACATACTAAGGCCACAACTGCCTTGATCAGTAATGCAGTATATTTTCTAATTATTAAGAAAGGTAGGCCTAAGAGACCAGCTGTGATGCCTCCAGTAACCAATAAAAGTGCAGATGTTCAGGATGGTAACTGCCTAAATTACAAAACAGCTGCTTTTACAGATAGAAAAATCTATTGTTACCTGAAGTACATTTGTTATAATTTTCTCAACCTTTGTCTTCATTTCTTGTTTCAAAATAATGGAGCAGGCTTGTGAACCTAAAAGGACCTCAGAATATGTAAGAAAATTCTTGATTTTTAGCTATAACATTAATATGGTAAGGTTACCATTTTAACCAAACTTGTTTCTTGAGCAAGACAAAAGCATGACAAAAGGCTCAGACATGCAATGTCTATAACTACGAGGAAATATTTTAGAAGCAATAAATTAATAACATCTCCCAAGTTTGGTAAATTTGAACATTTTAATAGTTCAGCAAGATACCCAAAGCATTCAATGACTTAACAGATTATAGGACTAAATAATTTTGCCAAGCACACCGAAAGAATTAGAATCTTTGTATTAAGGTAACAGCTTTAGAAGCTACTTTTACCAGACTTGGCAGTTGTTATATCAGAATGCTCTGAATCTGAAAATGAAATTTGAGCCACTAATATCTTCAGACACATGATGTATTATGTCCAGAAACATCATAACAAATACATGTTGATAAACTGATTTAATGCAGTAAATCAGCTGTGTGTTGGAGCAGACTGAGCAGGACAAGATGGCACAGATTTAATTAAGTCATGGCAAATGCCTCAATCTTCAGACAAGCCAAGCAAAATCCTATACAAAATGCTAAGCAATTAACATTGGAATAAAAGTAAACATGACTGTAGGAGGAGATTCTCCCAAACTACAGTTTCATCTTTTTTCCAGATTACAAAGTGAAGGGGGGGGGGGTATTTTTCTTCTTTTTTGTCTGTCTTCTCAGTCAGAAGCAAAGCATCAACTTGTTTAATGAAAATCTGTCATCAAAAGAATGATCCCATTTGTGTCCTAAATCATAATTCCTATTCATCATATTTCTCAAACTCGTAGTGCAAGAAATTTGGACAACGGCTAAAAATATGGACATAGTTTAAATATTGCTCTAATAAACTTAGAAAGTTGCTAGAGTAACAGGCTTATTTGAACGTGTATTTTCTGAAGGATTTTAAGTCTGAAACTCAAATGTATGTCATTATTTAGTGACTTCAGTCTTCAGATCATACCAGTGATTTGCCAGAAAACCACAAATTTTATAAGGAACAGACCAAAAATATGAGCCAAAAATCTGGACATTCTAAAAAGATATGGACAGTTGAGAGGTATGCTATTCATACCGCTGCTGTTCCTGCTATTTTCAGTTGAAATAGGTGTTTCAGAGTTTTTAAAGTTGAGTGCACTCCCCACTACTCTTCTGTATTGGCTGATGACTACTATTAATGCTATAGTACAAGACTATAGCTTACCAACAGAGAAGAGTGTTTAATGAAAGCTTGCATCTATTTAATATCAGAACCATATTTAACAAGCGTGTATTTTCCCAAACATTGAAGCATAATCGTGGCACTCCATACTCTACAAAAATATTTTCTGAAACCAGGAAAAGAAACTGTAAAAAATATAAAATGTATAAAAATACTGGGTCTATATTCCCTTATCAAATTATGAAAACAGCAAATGCTCTTTCATCGATCCGAAAAGGTCGAAACCCCCTAAAGATGAAGACACGGATCAGTGATTTTTTTTTCCCCAGGGAAAAAAATCACTGCTCTGCAAAAAAAAAAAAAAAAATCAAGCACAAAATAAAGTGGGGGGGGCTTCGCCCACCACACTCCCCAATGTGGGGCGCTGTGCCACCATACCCCCTAGTTAAATATACCAACTCCAAGATGGCACCATAGTGGAGGTAATGGGAAAGTCCTGAAGATGGCCCACCGATTTTTTTCCCTGGGGAAAAAAATCAATGGTCCATGTCTTCCCTGTTTAGGGGTTTCGACCTTTTCGGATCGATGAAAGAGCGCTCGCTCATTTCATCGTTCAATGAGGTAATATAGGCCCAAAATACTCAAAGGTTAATATACAACAACCATACAAGTATCTGAACAAAATACCAAGAGGAATAACACAATCCATCAAACAACACCAGCAAAGTAGTGTTCTGTCCTGCTCAACTCAAACCCAGCATATAAACAGTTCATTTAAGTTATCATAATAATTAATACATGTTAATCATCATGGTCAAGGAATCCAAAAGGGAAAAAGTTGTTAAAATAATACAATAATTAAATGTTTTGGGTATGGCTGAGTTGCTAACGGAAGAGAAAACAGAGGCTCTATAGTGTCACAACATGGATGAAGCTGCCACCTAGTGGCATTATTCTTAATGTAGTCAGTAAGGCCAACCAAAATGTTATCAACAGATGGGCTTCTAGATACATGAACATACGCAAAACACATTTCTTATAAAGACTAGGAAAAAAAACAAGAAAGAAGACAATAATCTAATGCATGTGGGTACTATGTGCAACTCATCTAATCCATGAGTAAGATATAACAAGATGATTAATAAAATGTTAGAAGTTTGGGAATGAAAAGAGGTGATTGCAGATATGAGGGAAATCAGTCTATATTTTTTTATTTTAGAGGTCAGAAAAACACAGGTGGAAAGAAAGACAGAAACTAAAAAGATCTAGTAGTGACAGCATGTACAGAATTAAAAAAAAGAAAAAAAAACATCATCAATGGAATAGAAGCCTGTAGGGTACTAGGAGAATCTAACCCTAGAAACTATCTAGGTTCCACTTTATGGCAGATTGGCTGCTATTGTGATACTGTATAAAACAGGCCCTAAGAAAGAGCACAAAAACTGTGGACTAGTAAGCTTAATAATAGTCCTGGTGAAGACAAAAAAGTAGTAGTTTATCCAAGTTCCTTAATAACAGTTGTAGGAATAAATAACAGCACCACTGCATCGACAAGAGGAATAACTTGTTGGCCACTGAGGTGAAACATTACACAGCTGAATTAAAACTAGATTTGAATAAGGTGTGTGATTGTATCTTCTATCTTATGAACAAAGTACAAAATGAATCTTATCTAAGACTGATACAGTCTGAGCTTTATAATGGATGAGTGCAGTGTGTGACTTCAGGGTCATTGTCCCAGGCAGATATTTTATAACTATCCATGGATCTTTGTGCACTACATAACTTATCACAGCTTACAGATTTCCCTACAAGGGCAGAACTTTTATTTATTTCTGTTTATCTCCATCTCCCAAATCCAGTCTCTACTTAGAGAAAATATTCTAGATTTAATGTTTACAAATATGTTAGAACAGTCAGCATAAACCATCTATGCCCCTTATAGTTCAGATCATAATGCCCCCTAGTTCACAGTAGTTACAAATTCACATTTAATATTTCAGGCTAAGAATATTTTTGGCATAACCAGATTCTTTGATTTAAGTACAACTGAATTATTAAACTCATTTCATCTGTTTATGAAAAGTCTTGATTTGGTTAGTATGTGGGATACATTTGAGCACACATGCTGTGAACATTTAAATCAGGGTATGTAAACTATAAACAGAAAATATGAGACTTACTCCCCCCTTCCTCCACCCCCTTGGTGGAGCATGACACATTCTAAATTACTGAAGAAAAAAAGGAAGACATTTAATATATGGAACATCTATAACACTGTTAAAGCTAAAACAGCTTATAATTTAGTTAGTAGAAAATTGAAGAGCTCATTACTGAAAGCTAAATGTAAGTATAAAGAACATCTTTTGTCTGATATCTCAGCAAAGAAATTTTATTCTTATGTTCAGAAATATAATGCTGAAAGAAATGGACTGGGGCCTATTATTGTAAATAAAAACTATTATATGAAAGAGCAGAATTGGCTGTGTTTAATAAACATTTTTTGTCAGTGAGTCTAGGATTAGGGTCAACCGTTGTGTTAGGGATACCTTAGAGGATGATATCTATAAATATCCATTTTTTTTAGTTTGGACACTGTACAAAGATCAGTGGGCCACAGAAGACAGGCCAGTTCTCTGGGTCCGGACAACTTACCAGCATGCTTTTGGGTCACTTACACTAAATATATTTCTGCACTTATCGTATCCATCATTAATACAATGTTATTTCATTGTTATCCCCTTTAAGTTGGAAGCATGCAGATGTTATACCTATTCAAGGGGGTGGTTCAGTGGAGAATATCTCCAATTATAATTAGTCCAACTTCCTTAGTGGGTAACAGTTTTGAGAAATGTTTACTATCCACCTTGACTAATTAAACAATTGTCTGTTGGATGCATCTCAACCTGGTTTTACCTATAACAGATCAACATTTACTAATCTGACAACTTTTTATGACCTTATTACCTTGACCTTTGATCAGGGTTTATATGCTGTTGTCTTATAGATATATATATATATATATATATTGATCTTTCTAGGCTTTAGACAGTATTCCACATAATGTAATTATTGCTGCAATGCATGAAAAGCTGATAAATTCATATACTATGTGTTGGGCCTCAAACTGGCAGAGTGGGAGGAAGCAGCAAGTTAGAATTAAGAAACATCTATCTAACTGGGCTAAAATGCTTAAAGGGGTCCCACAAGGCTCAGTACTGGGCCCATTGTTATTTAATACATTTTTTCTCAGATACCAAAGCATTCCTCTATCTAGATGGCAAAATATGCTGATGTGATTGAATTTGGTCAAACTATAACATTATCAATAGACATAGAAGAATTTAATCTGTACTTAAGTAAAGTAGCTTTTTTGTTAAATTATAATGGGCTAAATATTAATAATGATAAATGTGGGATCCTTTACTTTGGCAAACATAGTTTGGATGTCATGGTGAAATTAGGAACTACAGTTTTAACAAATTTGTACGAATATAGGGATTTGGCTATTAGAATTTGTAATAATCTTAAATTTAGAAAACATGTCCAAGTAATTAAAACCAAAATGTTCAAAGTTGCAGAATTAATTTTTAAGAACTTTGTTTCAAGGAAAAAAGGATTATTTTAAAAATTATTTATGTCTGACCTATTGTATATAATATGACATTTTGTGCATGAACCAAAGGGAAATTATTAATTCTGAAAGGAATACAGAGGAAATTTACAAAGAGAATTTCTGGGTTGAAAAATCTTCCATACCATGCTAGATTTAAAGTTTTAGGTGTGTTTTTTCTACAAGTTTTACAGTTTTATGAAAAGAAAGTTGTATCTAGCTTATCTGGCATTAAGGAATAAGGACTGTCAATTACTACTAAATATTGAGCATACAGATTCTATTCAAATTACTAAGGGGTCTAACTATTCATTTAAAATTGGAAGATGTAGAACAGTTGCTAGAGCAAAGTCTCTCATAACCTATGGTATGCATTTAGAATAAGCTTCCTTATTAATTAGACAGTCTGAATAGTTATGTTTATTTAAAAACATCTTGATAAGTAGGTTAATACTAAGGTTTATACATTTATATTGGAGTTTGTGTTTTGATTTTCATTTTGTCCCAACACAACAGGACAGTTTCCCGGTCCAATTCTCGGCTGGGTTGCCTTCTGTGTGGAGTCTGCATTTCCTCCCTGTTGTTTGCATGGGTTTCCTCCAGGTGATTTGGTTTCCTCCCACATTCCAAAGACATGCAGTAGTCAGATTGGACACTCTTAACTGACCATAGGTTTGAGTGTGCGTGTGAGTTTGTGGTGAACTACAGTGGCAGGGCTAGCCACTCAATAGTGTAAACCTTGGCTCTAGATGATGGTCACTGTTGAAATGACACCCTGACCCATGTGCAAAAATGGGAAAAAAGGGGTTGTGGATGGATGGATGGATGGATGGATGGATGGATGGAGAGTTTTTTCAAACTATTGAAACTATTGAATATGAGTATTCATGTGGTGCACTTAAGATGGATACAGTTTCACCTAAGTGGGTTTAGTTTTGTACATCTTTGTTAATTTTTCAGAAATTTATGCAAAATATATTTGGTCTTTTAGTGTTGTACTTAGTATAGCTAACACATTATGCTCAGGCTCACTGACACCTTCTAAAAGTGGTAGGAATCAAAGTGCAAAATGCCTTTGCCAAGTCTGCTCACATAACAGCAGCAACTCTGCTGAAGGGTATGGGATATTTTGACCACAGACAGTTCGACCCCTGACAGTTCAACCCCAGATGGTTTGACCCCACTGAAATGACAAAGCAAGAAGAAAATAAGCCAAAGATATTTTGATATAAATAAGAAAAATGCTATATACTGCTCATGCATCCACATAGTTACTTAGAAAATGTCAAAGATTACCTCAAAAAAAAAAAAGAAAAAAAAGAAGTCATGAGGCTATATAACTCTTTTAAACATTTGCATTTGAAGTGCATATAATAATATTATTAATGTAAATCTAAAATAATATTAATGTTTGCAAAGTTAAATAATATTGATTTTAAAGATAAGCTAAAAACTGTTATTAAATAAATTAATTATATTAGCAAATTAAATAAAATGTTAAATAAAATTTACATATAAAAAAGTTAAATAATATATTAAATTCCAGTGGAAAAAATCATGATTGATATATTAAGCAATAAAATGCATTTATAAAACTTTAAAAACTTTTTTTTATATAATTGGGGTCAAATAGTCCGGAGTCAAATCATCTGGGGTCAAACTGTTCAGTAGCTACTCCCATAGACAATAAATGTAAATTTAAACATGAAAGTATATACAATTGCATTGGGGTCAAATCGCCCGGGGTCGAATAGGCATGCTTCCCTGCTGATATAGAACTGGGAATCACAAAGCAATCTAGGGATTACTTGCAGTAAATTTCTATGAGATGGGTCACAGATAAGCAAGACTTTGGGAAAGATAAGATTCCTCTGGATGTGATGAAATGAAATCTATACCTTCCTTATATTCAGTTTCTAGTCTGGTCCAAAGCATGAAAAGCTACAAAAGAGAGAGAGCTGCAAATCTGGAATAGAAAGGGATTATCAGAGAACACAAAATGTAACCATAAATGGCCACAAAAATAGATAAAGACACATACCAAAGTAGTCCAATCCAAGGTCAAAGCAAACCCAGTCATGATAAAAATGATTGAAAATTAATTTAATGCACCACTCAGTTAAACACAATAGAACAACATGCAGGATTAAGTGCTTTCATCATAGACTTCATCAGAATCATTTTAAAACATTACCACCATCTTTAAATAACCTCTCTCTACAAATCATGTGACCCAAAACACCAATAAGGCACTATTGTCCTAATTAAAACACACGACGAAGCATATTGTTTTTAAACAATATTAAAATAAAACACTATATAAAAAGTACAAAACATATTATTAAAAGACTTGCCATATTCAAGGTCATACCACCACCTTAGGTTCATAGGTAGGTACTAGGCTATCTGCCCAAGGACATTTATAAGCCTAGCCAGAGTGTGTCGGCTTTCATTGCCCCATTGATTAATTAACTGAGCATCTGTTAAGCAGGGCCAATGAAGTGATCCCAGGGGTGTATTTTCTGTTACCCATCCACTCGTCAAGGTTTCTCTTGAAGAGTGTTATTGAGGGGCTCTGCCTAATGTAGTTAGGAATTCTGTTCCAAAGCATGGGGAGTCTCTGTGACAGGAATCTGTCCCTCCAGCATGTTCTATTTATTGTTGTGACAAGGTTTAGCTCACTAGAGTGCGTGGCTCACAGTGACTTGGATTTCTTTAGGTGGAGCATGTCCATCAATTCTGAGTTGGACATGGCTTTGTAAGTCAGGCAGAGATCACCTCTGAGTAAGCAATATGCTACTGAGTACAGCCAGAGTTTTTTCAGTCAGGCTGCATAGGACATATGTTTGAGGCCAATAATCCTCTTGGTGAGGTACGTCTTTCCAGCTGTTGGAAGGTTCTTGTGAGGTACATCCCAAATGGGGCATTGTACTCTATGATGGGTCTGATGAATGATGAGTAGAGGGGCACTATAACCTCTTTATTTCTAGATGTGAACCCTTTAGTAATTAAATAACAGATGCCTGATGTAAAAGCCTGGGACCAAAGACCACTGCTCGAACAGAAGGATGTTAAAAAATAAAGAATTTATTTTCAAAAATCACACAGAGCTCCAATAGATAACTCAGGTTTAGCGCTTTCATCTGCTAATAGGCAGACTTCTTCAGAACCAATTAAACAACAGTAATTTTCTCTTTTAAAAGCAATTTGGCCACAAAAAAATGTTATCCTTTTAAAGAGCCATAAGCACAACCACAACACACAAAATGTTGGCAGTAAAATAATCATGAATGAACAATCATCATAAAAATACTTTAAAAATGCATCATATATAAATGACTATACAAAATCCATAATATACAATGTAAAAATAGAAATAAGTGTAAAATTAAATGCATAAATGAATGCATAATTTAAGCATCATGCTAATAAAAACTAATGAAAACTGCGCTTGATAGAAAATGAGTGATAGTAACTGGTGATGAATAAAAAGTTGAAGAAAAGGCCACATACAACAAACAACATATACTACTCTAATTTACTATTCAACAAGAAAATTTTGTATAAATATAAATCAATCCAATAATAAAAAGGGTTTTATGCTTATACTATCATTAAGTCCTGGGCTGGTTGTGGCATCACATAAAATTTGCCACTTACTTTCCAACATGGCTAAATATACTTTCCAGTTTCCTCCACTAACTGAAACATCAGTGTGGTCAATGATAGTAAATACAAAGGAATGTGCAGGACCTTTCTCCATAATATGCTTACTTAGAGCATTATTATAATCCTTTAGTAATTAGATGGGCCACATAGAAGGATTTGCTAACTACTTTGGCAATATGATTGTCAAAGGAGAGATTACTATCTACGTGGGTCCCCAGATCTCTTATTACCTCTTTTGTATTAAGGGGGCTGCCTCCTATGTGGTAATTCGTGGGTGTTTTGTTTTTCCCAAACGGGATGACTATGCATTTTTTGGCATTTAGCTTGAGGCCATGACTTTGACACCAGGTGTCCGTCTCAGTAAGGCCCTTCTGGAGGATGTCCATGTCAGCTGGAGAGTCAATTATGGCTCCCAGTTTGCAGTCATAGGCAAACTTGGTTAGCCATAGTCCTCCTGTGTTTGCCTGTACTTCTGAGAAGTATATGCCAAACAGTAGGGTTCCCAGGACCAAGCCTTGTGGGACACCACATGTGACTGGTTTAGAGTCGGACCTGGAGCCCGCTATTCTTACCATGTAAGTTCTGCCTGTAAGCCAGTTGGCAGCCCATATTTTGATGTAAGGGTTTCTGTTCAAGCTGGTGAGTTTTTCTGTAATACCTGAGTGAGGAATGGTGTCAAAAGCCTTGGCAAGGTCAAGGTAGGCTGTGTGAACCACCTTTCTCTCATCTATGGCCTTGGTGACTGTCTCTAAGAAGTCAACCAGGTTTAGTAGGCATGATCTGCCCTTAACAAAGCCGAACTGGGTCAGGTCAAGTGTTTGGAGGTTCCCAATGTCTCTGTTAATGAGTTCCATGATGATGCGCTTCATAGCCTTGCAGACCAGGCTAGTCAGGCTTATGGGGCAATAGTTACCAGGGTCAGTTGTGGCCCCCTCCTTTGTGGAGCAGAATAACCATTGCTGTGCACCATTCTATGGGCACATAGCCTGTGGAGAGGCTGAGGTTGAACAGCATGTTTAGGTGGGGGGTTGGTTTGTTCTGTAGTTCGTGCAAGACGCAGCCTGGGACACCATCTGGCCCCACTGATGCTGTGTTTTTGGCTTTTGAAAGGGCTGTTTTCACCTGTGCATCTGTGATTTCTGGGACACTACACTTTTCCTGTGTTGTTGTGGGCCCTTTTGAGGGTGAGAGGGGGGTGAAGTTTGCACTGAATGTATCTGCCAGGATGTTGGCAATATCAATAGGTTCAGTATATTTTGTGCTATTTTGCACTAGCTCACTGCATATCTGCGAGTTGCCACTTAGACTCTTAACATAGCTAAAGAAGCCAAAAACTGTAGAACCAAATAAACACAGCACAGCTACTGAAGAACCAGCTTTACTGAAACCCACGTTAAGCGCTTTCTTCCCACAATCAAAGGACTTCCTCAGAACAAATGTTAACAACCCAACCCAGCCTTTAAATAACACATTAATCCTTTAATTAGTCAATTATGTTAAAGTGAAAGCATTAAAGTAAATCAATATTCACATAAAAAATATTCACATAAAAAATATATATATATATATATATATATATATATATATTCACATAAAATATATACTGAACATTTAAGTTAATGTCATACATCTAGTACACAATATGAATAAGTTAAAACGTAAATCACTATCCTAAAATATTCTTTAATTTATTTAACTTATTCATATTCTGTACTAGATGTATGACATTAACTTAAATGTTCAGTATATATTTCTGTGAATTTATATATATATATATATATATATATATATATATATATATATATATATATATATATATATATATATATATATATATATATTTTTTTTTTATTATTAGAATATTTTTTATGTGAATATTGATTTACTTTAATGATTTCACTTTGACATAATTGACTAATTAAAGGATAATTAATGTGTTATTTAAAAGCTTGGTTGGGTTGTTAACATTTGTTCTAGGGAAGTCCCTTGATTGTGGGAAGAAAGCGCTTAACGTGGATTTAAATAAAGCTGGTTCTTCAGTAGTTGTACTGTGCTTATTTGGTTCGACAGTTTTTGGCTTTGTCGATTGTGTCATTCAATGAAGTGTAGTACAGCAACGGAAGGGGTAGCTACTAATGGTGACACAGTGGAGTTGCTACAACAGATCAGTCAACAATTAGCTGTACATACCACACAAATTCAATCTTTGATGGAGAAGCAAAATAGCCAGAGTAACATTTTTGGTAGTTTGGGCTACCCTTTAACCCAGCCAACACAACTTTCACAACCTGAGCAAGTGGTTCAGGTATTACAGGACTTTAGTCCTGGTGAAGGAGTGAATTTAACCAGTAAGGAGAAGGCTGTTACCAACTTAGAGTTGGCAGCTTGGAAAAACAATACGTTCGATTTCTGTTTGGAAAAAAGACACAATGCTCTGGGTCAACATGGATCTATGACCATTGTGGAAAGACTAAAACATTTTGAAAAGGACTTGTTGGCTTTTAAAAAACTACAAATGGAAATATATTTAGAGAAAAATATCGAGCTGGGACAAGTGCCGTGATGGCTGAGGATATGGAAGTATCCAAATGAAGTGGAAGGTAATCCAGAATTTTTAAATGAGTTACATAATTGTTTGACTGTATGGGAATTGAACTGATAAAGCTAATGGTTAAACATAATATTCATGCACTGGAAAAATTGTCTAAGGAACTGGACGATGAAAATAAGGTTATTCATGGTGACTTGATGTTTGAATGTCACTGGATTAATTATTCCAATGCATTTACCAATGTGGACAATGTCTGCAGCAATATTTATTTGCAAAAGTTAAATAAAATTAAGAGAGATATGAATGAATACTTGAAAAAGAATGTCTATCCATTTTCGTCAGGTTGTCAGGCAAATGGAGATGAAGGAGCCAATAGTGAGTCGAATTGGGAAGAGGAAGCGACCTCACAGATGAGATTACATTATGAACAAAGTACGCACCCTCAGCAGCCTAATTCCATGAATGACAGTGTGAGGCAGTCAGAGAGGTTGTGAGGGAGAGATTATCAGTCCCATTTTTCAGGGAACACCTACAGGGACTATGTGGTACAAGGGGCGAGACCCAAGAATGGAAGAAACCGGAGTCAGCAGTGGATCAGTTAATGGACATGGCCTTGGCACTCATGAATGAAGTAAGTAACATGAATGAGTCTTCGTTCACTAATGGTGTAAATTAACTTCTTCCTGAAAATGAACTGGTTAATTGTTGTAATTTAAATGTTGCTCATGAATATTATGTGGAACATCAAAAAACTGTGTGGGTAATTTAGAAGATGATAAAAATGTAGCGTATACTTTTACATCAAATTCAAGTGATGTTTTAAGTGATGCATGTTCTGGAATTGATATATTAATGCAAAGTTTGGGAAAGTATGATGTTGTTGGAAACGGGTTTGAGCCACGAGTGGTTTTTAATGATGCAATGGATTTTAAAGTTTATAATTATTCTACTAAACTCATTGGTACAGAACATGCAAACCTATTAGCAAAAAGTTTCACGTTTGTCCCTAGTAGAAGGGGCAAGGTAGCTGACATTTTGATAGATTTAAAATGCTTCACACATAAATTGAATTTAAAAGTGTGGTTTAATGCTAAAGATAATATATCTATAATACATGGAAATTAATTGAGAAAAACAAGTGTGTTTAACCCTCCCTTAAACAATTTAATAAGGGTATTTGAAAAAGTATGTGAAAAAGGATGTAAGGCAGGTATATAAACAAAAAGGCAAAGAAACATGTCAGTAACATGACAAAATTAGAAGAAGAGCTGTTAATGGACATGGCCAAAGACCAAAAAATCCATATAATGAAGCCAGATAAGGGTAATGAGGTGGTGATTATGGACAAAGCAGATTATTTAAATGGGTTGAATGCCCTTTTGATGGATGGAACATATGTAGAAAGTTCATTGAATGAGATTCATATAGCATATATGAAAATAGATTTAATATTGGATGATATGTTATATCAGGGACAAATCAATCAATGATTATTTGAAGAATTAACACCCCATGATACCTAATATATTTGGGATACCCAAGATCCATAAAGGATTAAAGGACCCAAAATTTCGACCTATAGTAGATGGAAAGCGTTCAAAAACTTGCTTCATTAGTAAATATTTGGATGTGAAGTTACAAGCAGGCCTGCTCAACAGAGGCACAGCAAAATAATGGGTATAGTTCCCCATACTAAAGGGGTGGCGTAAGCCACAAAACTATGGGCTAGGCTTGTAAATGCCCTCGGGCAGATAGCCTAGTATGAACCTATGAACCTATGAACTAGGGGTTCTTGGCAGTTTTTTGAGAGGTTGGGGCAGATTGAGATTGAAAATGATGTATTGTTGGTTACCATAGATGTTTGTAACCTTTTTTCTGTTATACCAAAAGAGGAAGAATTAGCATGGCTTGAAGTCCAGTTATTTAAAATGGGTCTATATGATCAAGATCAAATAAATAAATACATTACCTTAATGGAAACAGTACTAAAAATAATTATATTTATTTTGAAGGACAATATTACAAGCAAGTTATAGGAGTAGCAATGGTTTGTGCCTCCATTTTTGCAAATTACGTCATGTCCTATTGGGAACAACAATTTGTAATGCATGGGACTTATTTTTCCAAGATTTTATACTATACAAGATTTTTGGATGACCTATTTGTAATGTGGAGAGGCACTGAACTTGAATTAAATTAATTTTTTGAATATATTAGTAATACGGTGGATTTCCTGAAATTTACCCATGTTTATAGTAAAACCAATATTTCTTATTTGGATGTTGATTTAAGAATAGATTTTGGGAATAATAAGTTAGTGTCAGCAATTTATAGAAAGCCTACATTTTCTAATTCATATTTAGAATTTCCCTGCTAGCACCCGTATTATCAAAAAAAGTCTATTGTGAAAGGGCAGTTGGTTCAGGCTGCCAGAATGGTAAGCTCTGAAGTTGAATTTATTGATGAGGTTCAGTTTATATTAATGCTTTTTAACACAAGAGGTTATCCAGATGAATTTTTAAATCAAATAAGGGAGAAAGTTATATACAAACGAATGGAAGGGATATATAATCCCATTTTAGGGAATGGATATGGGAATGATGTAACAACCTATACCATTAGACAGGGTAGAATAATGAATAATTTTGGTTTAGGATATATAACTACCTTTAACCAAGACGTTAATGAAGTTTCTGAAATAATTAAGAGTAAGTGGGAAATTTTACACTATGATCAAAACGTGGGGCAAAAGGTGGGGAAGGTACCCAAAATAGTGTATAGAAAGGATAGATCTTTCAAAAATATTTTAGAAACAAGTGGTAATGGAAACCAATTGTATAATAATAGAAAGAAAGGGAATTTTAAGTGTAAAATGTGTATGTTTTGTCCTCACATCTTAGAAACAGGTGATTGTTTTAATTTGAATGATATACTTATATTTATTAATGGACACTTTAATTGCAGTAGTCCAAATGTGGTTTACATAGCAATGTGCCAGAATTGTTCCATATTCTATAAAAGGAAAACTAGTAGGCTTTTTAAGAATAGAATAGGGAACACATTTTGTTCATTAAGCATGGTAAAATGACTAATGCCTTGAGTAGGTACATAAATGAATACAAAGACCATGTTTTCAAGTTTTTAGTGGCACAACAATTGGTGAAGGACTCACAAGGTAAATGTTTGGATGTACACCTGGATATATGTGAGTTAAAATGGCGGTTGCGGTTAAATGTAACTGAGTATTCAGGTATTAATGAGTCTATACCCATTTCAAGTGTCTTCAAATTAAAGAATATTTTAGGGCAATGATTTAGGTTTTAACTTATTCATATTGTGTACTAGATATATGACATTAACTTAAATATTCAGTATATATTTTATGTATATATATATATATATATATATATATATATATATATATATATTTTTTTTTTTTTTTTTATGTGAATATTTTTTATGTGAATATTGATTTACTTTAATGATTTCACTTTAACGTAATTGACTAATTAAAGGATTAATTAATGTGTTATTTAAAGGCTGGGTTAGGTTGTTAACATTTGTTCTGAGGAAGTCCCTTGACTGTGAGAAGAAAGCGCTTAACATGGATTTCAATAAAGCTGGTTCTTCAGTAAGCTGTGCTGTGCTTATTTGTGTTGTACTGTCTGCCTATGCATTAGGGATCGTAGGAAAACAATGCATTTACAGTAGAGGGCAAGTAGTATATAATAGACTTTCTCAAGGATTTTCCAACAGCACCTCTCCCCAAATCACTAGCCAAGATTCTGGGCCCATTAATATAGAACAGCATGCGAGCATATCATTATAATGATGGCATTCTTATTATTTCAAATATTCGCAAGGGAATTTGCGTGAGTTGGAGGGGGGCTTAACGCGTGCAATAAAAGCTCTAGACAAAAAGATTTATGGTACAGTTAGGGCATGAGGAAGTCTTTTACACTGGGAAAGTGTTTTCCCAAGGGAGGTGAATAATGTCTACTGACAGAACAGTAGTCATTCAAGATATGCCATGCCTTGATATTATGAGCAGAATAAGGAAAGTAATGGAATTTCTAAGTTATTGTCTTAAAATATCACTCCAAACAATGGCAGTTTGATTTACTGTGTTCAGTAACTGACCCAGGGAGGTCCTGAACATTATGAGAAGATGAATTAGGATCCAGATAAAAACAGCAAGCATAACAGTAAATTAACCTTTCAGCTACACTTATAAGTTATTGCAACACCTGCAGGCAATGAGTAAACTCTGAGTTCTGATGACAATCCAGTGGTCATGAATCTTTGCATTTTAAAATCATACAAAAGGATATAAAACACTTTCCCACCCTTAGAATGTTTTAGGGATGATTATTTCATTAGTAAAATTAATGCACTGGTCAAGTTATTGCTATAATGCTTAGAAAAAAAGAAAGAAAAACTGACACCACGCTACGCATTACATGCTGACTCACTCCCTTACCTTTCATGTAGTAACAGACATGACTAGTCAATCTGTATGAGGTAAGCACTGAGGCAGGTTGTTCGAAGCAGCCAATGCTGCTGCAG